>NC_045166.1:1120610-1133110 GCF_900700415.2 Clupea harengus
CCTAGGTGTGAGGAAATTATTCAAATAGGGCTGAGAAGGAGTGCGGATTGGAGAGCTGCGCACAAGTCCTGTGCTTCACCACAGCACGGCTGGCTGCTAACGTCACACTCGTATCCTTGTCACCAGCGGTGTAGCAGCCTACGCAAAGGTCTGTGCGCAATATACGAACGGATTCCTGCCCTAGAGAGAGCGCAGCAAGGGACGAAGGTTTTCCAGTGGCTTTACAAAGTAACTTTCTCCGAAGAGATTGTCGGGGATTTATTCTAGGGACCTGCACAATGCTCGGTGCTGTTAAAATGGAAGGACACGACCATTCAGACTGGAGTACTTACTACGCAGAACCCGAGGTTGGTAGAGTTTATATATGTATTTCCGTGTCTCTGAAGGCTACACAGTATTAGTCCAGAGATAATATTAACTTTGTGATCAAATATTGACTTGAGGGGCCATCAAAACCTCTCCAAACATTTCGAGAGACTACACTCTGAAATGTTACGCGTGGAGAAAGCGGATGGCTGACAATTTTCTCAACAAATATTTATTATCTAAAATACCCTGAGTCAATTTGTCATGAATGAAATACACACAATCGTCAAGTGAGCAATTTACTTTATAAGAGTATGAAACAAACCATTCTGTTTATTCCATTTTTTTACCATATGGACAGCTAATTTCAAAACAAATGTGGGAAACGGTCCGGAATGGCGAAGAGCCTCTCATTGTTTGTATGTGCTTTATCAGACTGTGTAACACTTTGTCTAAATATGGTCTTGTTCTTTTTCAGTGTTATACCTCAGTGGGAAACATGAACAGCGGATTTGGAATGAACTCCATGGGCACCTACATGGGGATGACCGGCATGAGCTCTACTGCTAACATGTCAGCCGGGTCAATGAACATGTCTTACGTGAATGCGGGCGTGAACCATGGAGTAGCGGGGATGTCACCTGGCGCCGGGGGCATGAACGCCATGGGAACGGGGTTAGCTGGTATGGGTGCAACGCTCAACCCCAGCATGAGCCCCTTAAACGGACCTCCTCCATCCATGAACACACTGGCCTCCTACCCTAATATGAACGTAATGAGCCCCATGTATGGACAGTCAACCGTGAGACCCAGAGATCCCAAAACATACCGGCGCAGTTACACGCACGCAAAGCCTCCTTACTCCTACATCTCGCTCATAACGATGGCCATACAGCAGTCGACTACTAAAATGTTAACCCTGGCAGAGATTTACCAGTGGATCCAGGATCTTTTCCCATTCTATCGACAAAACCAGCAAAGATGGCAAAACTCCATTCGCCACTCACTGTCTTTCAACGACTGTTTTATTAAAGTGCCTAGGTCTCCGGATAAGCCGGGGAAAGGTTCCTTTTGGACCCTTCACCCAGACTCGGGAAACATGTTTGAAAACGGCTGTTACTTGAGGAGACAAAAACGATTCAAAATCGAGGCTGGGGGCATAGTTAAGGAGTCGTCGCGGAAAGGCACGGAGGGTGGATCAAGCAGCAGTTCTGAAAGCTGCAACGGTAACGATTCTCCCAGCCATTCGACTAAAGATTTGAAGAGCTCCGCGCCTGACTTGAAACCAAGAGAGCCGGTGAGTCCGGAGCAATCTGCTTCACCGCTGCCGCAGCAGACGCATCACCTCCTGTCACATCATCACTCAGTGCTGGTGGACGACGCCCACCTGAAACCAGAACACCACTACTCTTTCAACCACCCGTTCTCCATCAACAACCTAATGTCTTCGGAACAGCAGCACCATAAAATGGATCTCAAGACATACGAGCAGATGATGCATTATTCCGGCTACGGCTCGTCTATGACAGGCGCACTGTCAATGGGGTCAATGTCAACGAAAGCATGCTTAGAGTCTTCCATACCCACGGACACTTCCTACTACCAAGGTGTGTATTCCAGGCCCATCATGAATTCATCCTAAATGCCCTGCCTATAATGAACTGTTTTTAGGCAACAATTTGTACATTTGTAAATTGGTGACATTTCCCTGTGCCAAATGATTTGAAAATGTTCACCCCATGTTTTGTTGTAATTTCATGTATAGCCTACAACTGAGGCCTGTTTCTTTTTATATGGTCAGTTTTATAACTAAATGTTCAATGAATTTGGCATCATTGTCAGCCATTCATTATGTGTACCTTATTTATGACTTGTATGAAAGTAGATACTTTATTAAATTAGATCATTCTTGAAGCTGTCATTTGTTTTGCTTTGCCTGTCAATGGTCCATGGATACATCAACACGCGGCTATTAGACTAAGATTATATCATGCAATGAAGTGAAACAGAAGCAGAACGCAAAAGCATGCCTTTGCAACATGTTCACTTGCTCACAAGACGCGAAAGATAATGTATCATGTACAATACATTTCAGCAGACCTATTTTTTTTAATTACACTCAAAAGTTATCAGTATGAAAAGTGTGTATCCTGCTACCACAGACCTGCAACAAAAGACGAAATATGCACATTTTTGTGACAAAACATTAACAGTGGATAACCTATTGTTCGGTCTATATTTTCAAACGATTATGATTTTCTGACGCGCACCCCCACACACAACCAAACAAGTATCCAGCAAAACCAGATACGCCGAGTGCTGTGTGTCTGGGGCACAGAAATGAACCAGTATCTGTCAAGAATGAACAATAAGTGGGGTGCTTCAACTTGTTATGTTAGGAATCTCACAGCCATTGTGTGGTGGTTAGCATTAAACTACTTAACGCCTGTCCCAGCTGATGCGAACTGATAAGATAAACTAATGCCACGGCGCTCTTTGTGTGAACCAGAAGCAAGCATCTTAGATCTATGTAGCTCTGAATCCTGTTATTGCTTCGATACATGCTGATGCAAATAGTGGACATATTATATATTATACGGCGTAAGCGTTCCCTGCTGCTCCTCTAAAAATACATTTTGGAATCCTTTTGACGACACTTAAGGCGAAAGTCTTTGTATTGTATCTCTGCATGTTTGTTTACTACTAATAGTATTAATAATGACAACAACAGTAAATAACAATAATAACAATAATAACGACAACAACAATAATACTTATAAAAATAAAAATTATATTTTGTTAGAATGTAAAAAAGAAAAATACTGTTGTCCACAGGATTCCCTTTATTTGAGTTCAGGCTGTACTGACTTTCAGCAGAAAATGCAATCGTCGCTGGACTTCGGTTGTGAAATATTGATTTCCTCTCAAAACTGTGGCTTGCACATTTTGACATTTGTTTCACCATAAAGGCCTATAAGCCAAACCCACTAAATCGCATAATTCCATAAAGGCCGATATGGCTGGTACAACAGAGGTACTGATGTTAACTGGATAAAAAAATGCAGCATTTGTTCATTCATTTATGTCAGGAAAGAAATCAGGAAGGCTGAGATGGTGCGTCTAGGGAAGTCATATTGTTTTATTTTACTCAACTAAAATTAGCCAAAAAAAATCAACTTTGTGATTTTAGGCCATAAAACGATGTAGGCTGATAGTTATTCCAACCTCATCAGACACATGAGAAGTCAATTACACATGTCGAGTTAAATGTCGGATGCAAGGTTGTATTTCATGAACTTGGAGCTTGACTGTTATCTGTTATAGTCCTTGCGTGCAAACAAAATGCAGCCATTTCTTTACGAGTGTTTTTTTTAGCACTTCACCAATGATATGAAGAAAGTGAATAATCAGCCAATGCAAATCTCTGTAATGACCTGCACCAATGAAATAACGGCCTACTTTTTGGTAGCAGCTTGGCCTTCCGTCAGTCAGTGTGTTTATCTTTTTACTTTGCTGACCTCGCTTTAACAACAGTCATGGCAAAGTATTTGCATATTGCTCCATGAACAGTTTTTCGAATTCGAATTCAGGGCAGGGTTACCCAATCTCAGCGGTTTGGAGTGTTTTCTACGGGTGATTCTACGAACGTTTGTTAATTTTTTACCCGTGTTTCCGAAACAAGCACTTAATGCGAATGATTAAAAAATAAACAAATAAAAAAATTACTCAAGTCCAACATAAGCCTGCTCTTTTCCACTACTTGCAAGTGTCCAGTGAGTGGCATGCTGCCCGAGCAAAAGTGCTTTTGGGTGTCCTTGAAGAAGGAATTTTGGGGGATGAGGGAGAGGTCAAAGAGGATAGTGAGGAAATAAGTAAATAAATAGAGATCTCTATGTCCGCCTTTATTGCTCCAGGCTAGCTTGCCACACTGGTATCAGAAGTGGGATTAGTGGAGGGAGAGATCCTGGACCAAACACCGAGCCATTGAGCAGAACCACTGATGCTTAGAGGTCTTGGCCTGGTGGAGGACGGAGCCCGCTACTGATGAAGAGTGTTGCCACTGACAGGCAGATGGTCTTCTGTATTGTTGCTGACCATTTGAGGGCTTTCTCTGCCGGTTCTGCAAGCCTGGGGTCCCCATGTCCCTGCCGCCTGCCTGAGAGTCCTCCGTGCTGCCGCTGTTGGTGGAAGGGCCTCCATCCGGCCATCGTTTCAGAGACAGTTGTTCCTGATGGGACTGTGTCCTTTTTTGCCCTCCACCGTTCCACGGGCTCTTGCTGATTGGCAGGCTTGTGGTGGTGCTGGGGGGGGGGGGGGGGGCACCGGTCCTGACTGTCTGCCCAAAGACCTCAGGGACGTATTCACACTGTTCCCTTGTCCCCTACTGTTCCACAGGCATCTGACGTTGCCAAGGCTTGCGGGGGGTGTCGGGGCAGCCGTGTCCGATCGTCATTCCATCGTCCTGGGGACTGTGTGTGGTTGCTGTGGACAGCGTTGGGTAGCGTGCAAGGGGCTTGATAACTTCCATGTTAGTGCAGGTGAGACGGCTCCCAGAATGCCCTGCGAACGTGGTTCCGTTGTTGTTTATTCAGTGTTCGTTCTTGAATTATGTGATTATGCCCTCCATTTTGTGTCCAGTATGAGCTTGAGTAACTGTCATTGTTTCATCAGTGTTTCAGTGATGTTTGATGCCTTAGTCTAGCCCTGTTAGTGTATCTGTCACCATTACTGTCTGTGTCATGTCACGAGTGTAAGACCTGCCTGCTGTGCTGTGGTTCTGTGTGTGTTCTTTGGCACTACCGGAGTCGTGTGGTGTGGTCAGGAGTTGAACTAATAAAGCGGCATTTCCCAGGGTCGTGAGGTGTGTGTGTGTGTGTGTGTGTGTGTGTGTGTGTGTGTGTGTGTGTGTGTGTGTAAACCTGAGATCTCTGTGTCCATCTCCATTCTTCCGGGCTAGCCCACCACCACTCACCAACAATTTCTCTGAATTTAAAATCGCTTTATAATAAAAAATAAGCTAAAAGGTGATTAACTCCAATAATATGTAATGAAGATCGAGAACACACCTTTGCAATAATAGGGGCAATCTACTGTAAGTTGTCATTTCCTTGCACATCCTGCCTGGTGACCCCAGTCAGAAGCCCCAGTTTAGAAGCTCTTAGCCGTCTACGACTTCTCCGGAGCACTCATAAATCTACGAGTGTTTTCAAGCACTACTTAAGTCACAAAGCTTTCGGGAAACTTTCCAAAATTGTAAAATGATTTGTAAGAGGGATTCTTCAAACTACTTTTGGGAAAGCCGGCCCAGAGACTGTCCATTTCCAGAGAAAAGGTTTGTGTTGACCTTTATTATACTATAACCTTGGTCATCATATTTCACCAATGGTTACCTGATTAGGAGTTCAGTGAGGTGTGATAGCAGGTTATGGAGGTCCAGATGTTCAGCTATTGGCAGAATGTCTGAGAAACCCAGAGAGGAGGCTACCCTTGGTGTGCCTGGAGCGGTTGCTAGGGTGATGATTGAGTTAATGGTGTTAATTCTGTACAGGCCTGTTAGACAACCTTCAGACATGTGCAATGATCAACAATCCTATTGGAACCACATAGGTCACAGTGTCAGGTGGAGACGTCACGACAGCAACAGTTTAAGATTCCCTGGAGGTCATGTGCTTCATTTAACAGGATACATTTGGATTGGAGAAAGAAAATATCTTGTGGTCCTATGTGAACATTTGCAATTTACATAATATATAATAATTAAGTCTAGGTTGGGTTCTTGGAAAGAAAAAAAAACATCATAATAACAAAATATTAGGTTTAAAGCCATTTATTTTTTTAGCTTATTTTACAAATTTAAATCTTACAATTTGGAATATTAGGTGTGAATAAATGTATTGTGAGACTGTGGAGAAACAGGCCAATGTATTACATTCTGAATAGCCTACATAAAGTGTGTCATCATGAAAACTGGCATTGGAAATCTATGCTGAAACTGCACACTTGACCTTGTATAGCTGTATAGCTCAGATGTTTTTGCACTTTTAAAAATTCAGCCTTCTTCAAAAGCACACCATGACACAGCTGTGAGTGAATCCCATACTGTACATGCTTCATGCATGTATCATCACAGCAGGCCGAGCAGAATGCATACAAGCCCGTCCTTACAGTAACAACAAACGGACCATCTTGAACATCATCGAGACTGCAGTGGTGACTCACTTCTTATGGACAAGCACAGTGGCCCCTCCAAGAATCTGAGAGGCCGTAAAAATGTTCTCTTTATGGGTGAAGAAAGAGGAGAAAGACAGGGGCCAAGCCATGTGAAGGATGTGTCAGTGTGAGTGAGAGACAGGGGGGAGGGAGGGAGGGCAGGAGGGAGGGAGAAGAGACTGAGGTGTGGGCGGGTGAGGGGTGAGAGTGCGTCTGGCCCGCTGCTCTGGCAGGTCGGTGTGACATTCCTGCCCCATGACTGGCCTTTCATAGATGGGCAGTTTGACCATGTTCAAGCCAAGCATGACTGAAGAGGTACACTCCTCTCTCAATGGGGCCTGTGTCAACAGTGCCCATTGAGGTTCCTGGGAGAGGCGGTTCCTCCTGAACCAGCCATGACCTGAGAGAGAGAGAGAGAGAAAGAGAAGGAGAGAGAAGGAGAGAGAGAAGGAGAGAGCTCTCCCAAACTGACACTGACTTGTGCAAAGAGTCAATCAATCTGTCAGTCAATAAATCAATCAATCAGGACAGCAATCAAAAGGGCTGTGGAGCTTCACACGTTAACCACCAGTAAGGCATGGGACAAGAATGTGACCTGCAACACCCATGATCTGAGTAGACACAGTTGGCATGCAGTCTACCTCTGAGGACATGAATTATTGTTGAATGTGAGCCCTTATTTTTGACCACAATAGCTGCCGTCAAAACAAAATAGGATTAGTTATATGTAAGTCGCTTTGGATAAAAGTGTCTGCTAAATGTAAATGTATGTATGTATGTATGACATACCTGTGATATAACACAACTGTGTATCAACCCATGGCATGGATTATGGGAACTTAGGGACTTAGGGAAATGTGTAAGAGAAGACACTAATAAAGCATTAAAGACCCTGAATGGTGTGCGTGTATAGACATATGCTGAAGGAGCAGTAGTCCCGTATTATCTGGACAGTTCTGCACTGCTAAGAGTATTTACAGGGGATGATTGCTGAATCCCTGCTCAGGAAGTAAATCTCGTGGAGAACAGTCACTTACCTTCTGGACTGCCCTGCACCCAGCACAGCCAAAGCAACATCTAGATGTAAAACAGGGAGCGAAACATGAGGTATGCTGATTTGATTTAGTGTTTGTTTGATAGGGACAGGTACACTACACATTGAGCTCTGCACGGCAATTATCCAATGCAATGCATGAAAGCACTGATAGCTACTGCTCATTTCCAATGCCCGTCCTTAGAGGGGCCTTTAAAACAACAAACATAAAGCATGTTCACAAACATTTTTGTTGACCTTCTAAAAAATCCTTCAGTTTGATTTTAAAATGTTGACAATTTTGGTCTGTTTTATGTTCAGTAGACAGCCCCTTCCATGTGTTAACTCCCTTTATAGAAAAGGACGTCTGGCCAAAGGAGGAATTCAACACGACGATTCTTCACAGTTCCCTGCAGTAATATTCCTAGTGGACAATCCAAAGGCCTGTAATAGTCACACCTTTCAAATTTTGTCTTTAATTTTTTTTTTTTTTTTAAGAGAGGATAAAACTAGAGCATACACAAAAATATATGACACTGTCAATAAATTATCTAGATTACATTTTCACTCCAAATGAATACAGGTATTTTTTAAACTACATTTCATTGAATCTGAAACTGTTTAACTTTAGAAGTCCAGCACATACACACTATTTCATGCAAACCTTAGCGGGAGGAGTCATTGTTCCATTATATAATTCTTCTCAGGAACACCTTTCAATCCTAACTGAACCTTCACTCGCGATCTTCATTTAAAAATGATTGAACGGGCTGACATTTCATGACTTGATGTTTTGTAGTAGCAGGAATCTTAGACTCCACACTTTGGTGTGTGAATGTTGGTCTGGGCAGCAGCAGACTCCCGTGGTGCCCGTCACTGTGTCAGGGTTGACGGGGAGCAGGGTGTTGAGTGCTTTGTTATGATCGGCTGTATTGAGCACTGGGGCTTTTAATGTTCTCATCTGGGGCAACTCAGTCCACATCTATGTGTTTCAGGGATCTTGTTTCCCTATTAGCAAGAGATAGGGACAGGGAAGGTTGATTTTTCAGTTTTAAGGAAGAATGCTGACCTTTTTTTTTTTTTTGAGTACCAAATGTACAAATGGTTTAAAAATGAATTTCCCCCTCAGAATGTCAATCTGGCAACTTTATACAATCAAATAAATGTAAGTGATAACTAAAAAATACATCTCTAATAAAAAGGCATCTATAATTTGCTGTGTATGTACTGTGGAGATATGCACAATTTCAAATATGGTAACCCAGCGATTTCAAACATGAATAAAAAATCCTTATGCCTTTTTGATATACATTTGATGGATCATACACGCTGCATTTAGCCAATAAACAGCTGTTCGGTTCCAAGTCTGAGTTAACGCGGGGAGGAGCGGGACGCATTCTTTAATCTCGAGGAAACATCCTGCCAAACATTTGGGCGATAAAGGTGGCCAGCAGTGGCCCCCATCAGTTTAAAGCAATTAATTCAGCATCCTGACATCCACTCCTGGATCCTCTGACAGCTTGGAGCCTGAATTCAAATGCTAGTTCTCCTGGGAACAGAGGCCAGGCGAGAGGCAGCCTCCTCCTTCTCTGGCCTGTTTGCTCACTGGGCCTGGAGAGCAATCTTCACCCCCCTGCCACCCCTTCCCGTGCGGGCGGGCCTGAATGAAACGCAAGGGCACAAACAATGTGCTGACATGGGGGAGAATGGGAGAGGCAGGAGAAAGGGAATGAACAGTTTGCACTATTTGCTCAGCAGAAGGGCACCAACAATGGCGGGCCAATGGCTTTTCCCATGAATCTTAGTGCAGTGTCTTCGGCAGCCTTTTGTCTGCGGTGTGTGTGTGTATGTGTGTGTGTGTGTGTGTGTGTGTGTGTTTGTGTGTGTGTGTGTGTGTGTGTGTGTGTCTGTGTGTGTGTGTGTGTCTGTGTGTGTGTGTGTGTGTGTGTGTGTGTATGTGTGTTGTACAGAGTGTGTGTGTGTGTGTGTGGGGGGGGGTGCAAGATAAGGACCACAGCTGGCTCGTACCTCTTACTCTTTCTTTTTCCTGAGGTGCTGTTTGGATCCCCTGCAATCAGATGTGTTTTCACCTGAGAACCTGAGAGGCATTGATACAGAGGACACACGGCTCCTCTTTGGTGGTCCTCGGCACTCCCACCGGAGGCTGGGGGTTTATATGAAAAAGGTTATTGAATGTGATACTGCTGAATTTTGAGTGTTTGTAGATGAGAGGGGACAATGTCAAATCCCCTCTGTCAGAGCAGAGCAGAGAGGAGAGGTGTGGGGGTCTGTACAGATCAGGGAGACGCGGTGGAGGAATCGATTTGTATTTCAGACGCATTTCAACCTGCAAAATGATATGCAGCCAACCGTGGAAATGCATGATGAACCTCCTCGGGAAGAATAATCCCAACATGAATACACACACACACACACACACACACACACACACACACACACACACACACACACACACACACACACACACACACACACACACAAACACACACTCACACACACACACACAGAGACACACACAGACACACACACACACACAGAAAAAGGAGAGAGAGAGAAAGAGAGAGAGAGAGAGAGAGAGAGAGAGAGAGAGAGAAATAAGCTAATGTCTTGGCATTTACTTTACGCTTGACTCACACTGCACTTACTGGGTGGTCAGATCTGTAGCGGTTCCCTGTAACAGTTCCCAGTCATTAATTTCTGTGTGAGTCATACCGACTACAATCCCTGCAAACAATGTATTAGCTTTTGAAGGGATGGTTTGATAGACTTGACTGGAAATGGAAAATTATTAGTTAGACAATAAAAGGAAGAATTGAAATGTAAGATTCAGTTAATTATTTTAGGGGGGGGGGGGGTGGGTGATTGGAGAACAATTAAATTCACGTTATAGTTCTGTAAAATGTCCAAATACTATGTTATAAAATGACAACACAAAACCGGTCCCATAGTCTTATAGTCTTATAGTCTTAGGCACTCTTCTGGGCCTCGCCCTCTTGGCCTGAGATGACCAGTGGGAATTATTTGGGAGGAAGGTTTTCTGATAAGGGGTTTGAGACTAAATTGTTGACTGATTAACCTGCCGTAAAAGCAGCTCAGGACAGTCTTATCAGGTGGCGGGCGGGGGAACTCTGGGACTGATAAGCTGGATAATTAGACACACAGAGAGACTAGGGCGGGATACACAGAGAGACCAGGGCGGGACCTTCAGGGTTACTGGAGACCCAGGTGAGGGAATACATCATCACCTTACCACCACATTTCTCAATTTCATCAAGAGTCACATGATTTGAATGCAGTGTTCATCTTAGCTACATAATATAGTGCCAGGTGACGTAACCGCCACAAACACTGCGTAGTAATCAGTAACAGCTCCAGCTTCTCTATGTTTACTGTTTATGTTTAGGATCATTTCAGTAACGCATTTTTTTTAAACCGAAACTGAGAAATCCCACATCACACACACATTTCCTCCACAGTACTACATGGAAGAGAGTAAATAAAAGCCATAAAGTTCACTGGAGCTGCACTGCTGTGCTAATTGTTTTGATAAAAAGTATTTGTAGAGCTCCAAGCCTTCCAAGTCACCTCTTCTCCCGTCTCCTTCCTGGTCTTATAAGGCAATGCCCCTC
Source organism: Clupea harengus (assembly GCF_900700415.2). Classification (NCBI taxonomy): domain Eukaryota; kingdom Metazoa; phylum Chordata; class Actinopteri; order Clupeiformes; family Clupeidae; genus Clupea; species Clupea harengus. Next base: position 1,131,810 of record NC_045166.1, read on the forward strand.
TTCTGCGGCTACTCTACCCACAATACTAGTTACAGTGTCCTCCAGAGTTATTGGCACCCTTGCTAAAGATGATTGAAAAGCAGTATAAAAAGTCACATTGCCAGCTATTAATCCTATTAATATTAAATTGAAAATAAAAAGAAATTTGAGGTATGAATTTTATTTGAGGTATGTTTAGTCTGAGAATAAAGTCAACCATTATCATAAGTACCATAAGTAAACTTTTAAAACAAAATCACACTGGCAGCCTAAAGACATTTGAAATAAGGAGATGGAAAGGAAGAGTGATCCCACACATATTGAACACATTTTAAGTTGACCCAACTCCCTTAGTCATCCATCACCATTGGAAAGATTCAAGAGCATTCCATTGCAACGGGGCAAAAGTGTGTTGACTTGCACAAGTCAGGGAATGGAAACAAGAAAATAGCTGCTTGACTTAAAACGCCCACATCAACAGTTCTTAAGAAATGTAAGAAACCTACCATGAACCTGCCTGAAAGAGCTATTTGATCAGCAGTCACAGTGAGGAGGATGGTCAGAGAGGTAAAAATAAATCTCCGACACAGTTTGAGAATTACAGAGTTCAGTAGCATCTTAGGGTCACCATGTCTCCAAATCCACCGTAAGACATCACCAACATGCCATCCAACTGTTTGGAAGGTATGCCAGAAAGAAAACCTTTCCTATCTTTTCATCACAAGCAAAGCGCTGGGAGTTTCCCAGACGCCACTGAAACTTTAACTGGGACAGGGTGCTGTGGTCAGACTTCACAGACATTTAGGTCTTTGACTCCAAACGTGAGGTGGAGGATCTGTAATGCTTTGGAACTGTTTCTCCTTCAAAGGGCCTGGCAGTGTTGTTCACATACATGGCATTATGGATTCCAGGAAGGACCAGATGATTTTAAATCTAAATCTGGCTGCCTCTGCCAAGAAGGTCAAACTTGTGGATCTAACAGTAGGACAACAGTCCAAAGCACACATTAAAGTCCACTCAACAATGGCTAAATGAACACAACATCAAGCGTTTGCCATGGCCACCTTCTACCCCTGACCTAAATCCATCTGAAAGCCTGTGGGTTGAGCTCAAGAAGAGAGTCCACTAGAGAAGGCCCAGGGCTCTGCAAGAGCTGGAGAGGTGGAAGGAATGGTGGAAAAACCCTTCTTCTGGTCTCTCAAGTCTTATAAGATATTACAGGTGAAGACTCAGTCCTGTTCGGTTGGCAAAAGGGGTTGCACAAACTACTAAACGAGGGTGTGCCAAGAATTACGACACGCATGTTTTTCATAATCAAATGT
>NC_045166.1:1135610-1138110 GCF_900700415.2 Clupea harengus
ACCGTAGCTTCTATTTCTTAACGTTTTGCACACGCTCAGGTGTCACTTTTGATGCTGACCTTGTTTGGCTTTTTGAAAGTTTGGATCTTGATGCATTAGTTGGATTTATTTGCACCTGTCCATCAAATACTGGGCGGGATTACCTCATTCAGAGTCACAAAGGCGGTTATTGTTTGGTGGCTGACGTTGCTTTGAGTCACGATCGAAGCTATTATGATTTAAGATTTAGAATTCAAGTGCACCAAACACACTCTCCACTTCCAGTCTTCAGTTTTCTGAAGATAACTGTTTTGAAGCCGCACATATCTTGCACTGGATATTCCTAAATGTATTATTTATTTGTATTGCATTTATAGAAACCCGATGAGAGATGTCTAAACTGGCAGGGTAACACAATGCGGTTCTACATTGAGTCCAAGCCTAGCATTCCAAGGCAGGACTTGTAAAACCAATGGAGCGATGTCACAACTGCAAAGTACGGGGCACAACCCACTGTTACTGTGATGTGTAAAAGCAACACTAAAGCAGAACTGGGGAGGAATCCCGGTTGTTTATCTAACCCTGAAACACTGTCTCACGTAAAAACAAGGACAGCCTAGTGATCCTTGATAGTAAAGGGCGTGGTTCAATAAAAATCAAAAGAGCTCAGACCCATAAAGTCTTGCAGACATGTGGCTCCATGTCTGTGCAAATACTATTGAACCATTTCAATGAATAAAAAAACCAACTAGCTTTCTAGCTACTGAAACCATTCAAGTATCCAAGTAATATAATGTTTACAAGTCATTTGAAAAGTATGACCTGATTTGGGAGATTTCAAGGCATCAATGTTTTTGGGGTCCATTAGGACATAAAATGTCCCCAGTCTTGTCAGCTTTGGTGCAGAAGTAGGGGCTCTGACCTTTGTGAAATCTGTGTGATTGATCTACCCTCTTGGCTCCTCTGTGTCCTGACAGGGTTTAGGCAAGAACCTGTAGACTCACTGAAACCCACCCAGTCTTATCACTGCACTCTCAACATCTCTTCTTTCTCTCAAGTATCGGGTCATCCACAGTCCTCTGTGTCCTGACAGGGTTTAGGCAAGAACCTGTAGACTCACTGAAACCCACCCAGTCTTATCACTGCACTCTCAACCTCTCTTCTTTCTCTCAAGTATCGGGTCATCCACAGTCTCCTGTGATGTAAAGGCATCGTCTGCGAGTCAAGGAGCCACCTAGAGCGGCTTGGTGAATGACTGACTGACTGACTGACCAGTCCTCCGACTCCTGAAGGCTCCAATTATGGCCTGGGTCTCTGTTTACTTAGTGGCTTCAGTTCTGAAGTTTTACAACAGTTTCTTTTTTTTTTTTTTACTTTTCTCTTTTTTTCTGGCCAAAGTCAAATCTAGCTCTTGTTGCCTGACTCCCAGATAACACCACCAGTAAAGCCACTGCTATGGATATAGATGCTGTTGGAATAGATGTGCCTTAGCTTCATCTGTACTGAAACACACACACACAGAGACACAAGCCTTGCTCAAAATGAGTGACCTTATCCTTTTCCTAGGGACATCCATTCCCTCCAGACTCTTGACAAGTGCAACATTCTTCCCAGGGCTTTTTGCCTTTCATTCAGGCCATGGATGAGAGGAGAGAGCGAGGGCCTCTTTTAATTAACTATCACTATGTGGAGACCTAGAGGGAGACTATTCTTCATGGTCCTTGGGACCGAGGCTGGACCAACTGTGGGCATCAAGCGAAAAGCCCTCATTTAAGCCTGAATTAAACTTCATTCTTCGGGTCTGATTTTGACCATCTTCTCAAGAACGTTTTTCTCATAAGGCCTCGCTGTTAGCCCCCCCTGCTGATCTCTGCCAATGTGGCGCAATGACCCACTCTATTGACTCCGCCACTGCGACAACAGAACCCTGTGAGATGATGGCACACACAAGTAATGACACAAACGCAGATCTCTGCTTTATGCTTTTCAAAAGAAATATTCAGCGCTGAGAAGCCGTCCCAGTCTGGCTGCTCAGCCAACATATCTAACCCTGATATTTCTTTCAAAGCCAGCAGTAAAATATTGTTGTAGTGCACTGCCCAGCACAAAGCCGAGAGAAGGTGTCCATTAATCATTAACTGTTCTAAAAGCCCCCGGCCCTTTGTATTCCCATGGAGTCTCCACTATCTGGCCACCATGTGACACAGCGGAGCCTTTTTCCTTGCAGATTGGGGAAATCCAGAGAGCAAACACAGGTGTTTTGGAGTCAGTGGCGATGTCAGGGACAACCGCAAACAAGGCCAGTTATGCCTGGCTCAGGGAAATACAACAGTGTTTGCCTCCACCACCAAAAGCAAGTCCAACTGCTTTTTTTTTCTCTTTTTTTTTCTGCCCTCCCCTCTATCTGCAACTATTCACATTGAGTATTTGAGAGAGGAAGGACAAAAGAAAGCAAAGAGGGGATGGATGAATAGAAAAGGGAAATGAGTGGAGAGGGACAGGCGTGGGCATGCTAAGTCTT
>NC_045166.1:1145610-1150610 GCF_900700415.2 Clupea harengus
ACTGTGAGACACCCAGGGCTCCTGTAATATAACTATGAGACACCCAGGGCTCCTGTAATATAACTGTGAGACACCCATGGTACTCTGTGTCACACTATTGGTCATATTGAACAGCTGATCACGAAAAAAAAAAGATCCCTGCAAAAGTCTCCCGTGCAGAGATGGGCCAACGAGGCGCTCGCTCCTCTCCTTCCTAAGTCCACATTGCAACCGGGGCTTCTGGTTTCCATGACGACACCCTGAAGCAGCCACCCCTAGTGATTGCCTCGAGTGAATTGGAGATAAGCTCCCCTGAGTGGAAGTGCGGACAGTGATGTGATTTCAATGCAGAGCGAGGTCCAGTCTCCCCTCCGTACCGCTGAACACCCCCCCAACCGTTTTTCATATTTGAATAAAGCAAACAGGGCCAGGCGAGGAGGAGCTGACAGCCGTAAATGACATTGTCAGTGCAAAAATGATCAGCCAGTTTACAATCTGTTTGCTCACGGAGAGCAAACACACTGTGTGTGGCATCTCACCGCCACCCTGAATGACAGGAGGAGGAGGAGGAGGAGGAGGAGGAGGAGGAGATGAGGAGAGGAAGAAATGAAGTTTGCGGTGGAGACCGTGTCTGCTCTGCAGCGAGACTCGGGTGCATTTCCAGCTGGCTTAACTGGGGAAATGACAGAGGTGTCTGAGGTGGACTTTTTCATGTTTTGAAGACATTAAGAATTCATGAGGTTGGAACTCGTGTAGTCTGACTGCGCCGTCTTGTGTGTTTAGTGACTGCAGAACAGACTGGATGAGACAGAGGGAGAGATGACAAGTTGGGGTTTTTTCTGCACTGAATTCAACTTGCCATCTGTTACCTTGCCAACATGGCAGTCCTTTTTCTTCCCCCTTTGCCTGGAGGATTATGGGAGAGGGAATGACAGCAGCACCTCTTGCCTATCAGTCGTGTCTTGTGTCTGTATAGTGACCACAGTAGCAAACAGGCATGCGTATTACCATTCAAAATACTCCAAGAACCCTACCAATGGTGCAGAATCATCTAGATTTATTATGTATGTATATTGTGTATGTATGGATTTAGTATGGATTAAAGCAATAGTTTAAAAGTGTGGGTTATGAAGTGAGTAGTATAAAATTGTTGTAATTATTAACAGGGTTAGTAACCTAACATTAACAGCAACATGCATAATACAATAATGTAGGAGGACCAAGAACAATTATGAGGACTTTACCATATCTGTGATTTACTGAGCATTTCTGCAGTTACTTACATTTGGACAGGATTGGATGAAATATCCTATTACTGCATATTATGAGTATTATAATTATATAATAAAATGTTTGTTATATTTTATTCAATGAGTTACATTGCATATTGGGTGATTTAATACATGAGAAAGCACAGTATACTACGCAAATCATCTAAGGTAAGGTATTTTACTTTGCAACAGTTTTGTTCATACTCTAAGAACGATCATTAATATTTCGTTGTGCACCGCAGATAAAAAAAAAAAAATCTAAACGGCAGAGATGGCAAAAAAAACCTCAGTCGAATTAAACTGTTTGATCAGCAAAGCCTCCATTCTGGAAGCGCAGACACTGCAAGGTCTGTCTTCGGTAGATAAAAAGCACAATCATATACAGGGGAAAAACTGCCTTTGCGCGTCAACCTTCGGCTCATCACAGTCAGGACCATGTCCGATTACCAAAACATCCTCCATGCAATTATCGCTTACTGTAAGACAAGCGGCTCATCGCCTTTACCCTCAAACTAAATTGCTCTTCCTCTTTTCTCTCTACCGCAATTGGTCATAAAGAGGTGACCATCACTCAAGTTGTTTGGACTGGGGGCCCGGGTGTGTTTGGTTAACAGACTGAATGCAAATGCGCCTGAAGAATAAGGGACCATTCCCATATCAGCCTCGGCTCACACGTCTAGAGCAAACATTCTGTTAATCTCGAGTGCCTCACTATGATTTTCTGTCAAATGTGAAGCGGATCCCAAGATGAAGAAGAAAGGAGTTCAGAGAAATGTTTTGATGGTTACGCAAAATATGCGTAAGAGCAGTTCAACAATAAATGAGTCGCTCGGCAAAAAGAATTCGATACATTTAATGCATTAAAGGAAATAGGCCATGCCTGTGATGTAATGGTCAAGTCATTCGTCAACGAGCAGTGAATGTATTTATTTTTATAATGCCACTAAGCCATGTTCGATCTAAAGTTCCATGACTGATGGTGTACGTCATACATAATTTAGGCAATTATACCGAAGTTATACACATTATATCGAATGAAAATTTAGCACTATGTGATATTTCAAGTTAAGAGAAAAATAATCAGTATTACCAGCATTGAAGGCATGGTATTCACGTGATATGAAGGCGCACTCCTTGGGAACTGGTTTGTCCACACTTCGCCAATGTTAAGACCATGCACCAATTAAAAAATAAAAGATGATATATATTTGTTTTCGTAAAATGTATATTTGTTTTCGTAACATATTTTCGTATTTTCAAATATTAATGGAATATTCGAAGGAAACTGATTGGGCACCACTTGACTCCATAAAGTCAAGATATTGATAAAAACACTAAAAAGTGATTTTTATAAATACTCAAAACAGAAACTGACATATTGTGATATATTTTCATAACACGTAGAGTCCTCAAAAATATAAGTGAAAAAGTGACAATATCATACTGTTATTGCAATGACATAGCTACTTCAGCCTGTTGGTAAAATATGATATGTTCTGTAAAGGTGTATGAATATGAGTATGAATATAATGCATAATCACAGAGGGATAAAGGAGTTTCGAGAAAACAACGTAACACGACTGGAGATGCAAAGAACAGTGGGGACCTCTGGCGGCTGACACACCGAAGTGCACACAGAACCGCAAATTCTGTCCCTGGACACATATTTGAAAGGGCAACGAGCTGTGCTATGGTGCCTTACACGTGTGACATAATGATAGTGTGCGAATGGTGCAACATCAAAGGGAAGAGTCGAGAAGAAATTTGAATTTCTCATATGCACTCATAGGAGTAACTTGAATCCTCTGTGGGACAGGTCAAATAGCATATTAATGTGATGGTGTGTCGTTGAATATGTGTCTTCTGGGCCAATCATACCAACATCAATTCTGACGTGCTCTGATGAGAAGCCACTTATAATGTGTTTGGTTCAACAGAGTTAGTGCACGTTATGAGAATATATGATGTTAAATTGTCCTTGAGAAATGATTAAACATGTCATGTGGAAGTGATACAAGCCCAGCACAGTTCGAACCACCAAAGTGTAATCATTGCTGTGGTCTTCACATTGTCTAACACACAGGCCTATGGGCTTAATGATCATACCATATCAAGCTATAGAAGACATCGGGGGAACTATTTATGTAGAGTGTGGTGGACAAGTGAAATGGATAGTAATGATGGGTAGCCTCATTTCCTTAAGGGGAGAAGTCCCGTTGCTGCTTATGTGGTGGAGAAAAGAATGAGCATATATGCTTATCGATCAATAAACAAAAAATATTCAGGTGTTTTTTTAAAAGTATTTTACTGCAGAATAATGAAATACTCACCGTTTAATGACAAAACAGTCCCAGCCACACTCCAACAGAAGAACGAGGGAAAAGTATTGATCACACAGTGACAATTCGTTGAATGGGGTGACTTGCGATAATTTGATCCTTTTCAGGAAACAGCAAAGGAGTCCATGAAACACAGGTGATATTCCATATCCAGAGCTGAGTTGATAATCCCAAATGGCGAATAAACCCAGCCAAGATTTCAATGATATTAGGAAACTTTGGAAACTATCAGGGCCAGGTTTCCCAAAAGCATTGTACGCCTAAATAGTTTGTAGAATCCCTCTTATGAATCATCTTACGATTTTGGAGCGTTTCCCAAAGCATTGTAACTTAAAAGTAGTAGCCTACTTGGAAATGCTCCACATATTTACATATGCTCGAGAGATGGCTAAGAGCTTCTAAACAGGGGCTTCTCCGTGGGGTCACCAGCAGGACGTACAGGGAAATCACAACTATCAATACATTAATTAGTGTTATTGTTACATTCTTGTCCTTCATTATATCACCTATATTATATTTATTTATATCACCTTTTTTATATCACCTTATAGCTTAAAAAAAAAAAGTTCGGAGAAACATAATTAAACTATGGACACATAATTGGCAATGTTATGAAATGAGACACTGGCAGAGTCGTTACTGATTCCATTTGTCAAGGCTTATTTCTTACCTCTGTTTTTGAAGGGGGGCGGGGGTCATCTTGTAGCCCAGGCCCCGCTCACAGGGTGGTGCAAAGAGTGGAAGAGATTGGGGAACATCAGAGAGTTTCATCAGAGAGAGAGAAAAACTAAAATAATGAATGAGAGTTTGAATATATTAAATAAGGTTTTTGTACTGATCATTTCTAGAAATGTCTGGGGATCCCATCTCAATTTCAAGGGGACCCCACTTTGCCTGGGAAACCCTGTGTGAGTGGATGCTGCCACCTAGAGGTTATCTAGTGTTCTCAGCTTATACATGTTCCATATAATAATATAAGTCATCAGTTCATATTAATCTAAAAAGTAAATCACTTCCTGCAGTAAATAATATTAATAATATTATAACACCATTTCATATCCACATGGTATAACATACTTTGAACATTTAACACAGAAAAAGCTCAAAGCTAAACAGCAGTCCATATATTAGAAAGAAAAGTATCTAGGATGTCAGGTAAAGGTGTTACTGTAACACGTGCAAATTCAAAGCTTTTTTACTTAGATTAATTTCGTTGTGCACTTGCTGATTTAGTTAATTATTTACATTTGTGTCTGTGGATAGGTTTGATCATTCCCATCTAATTTCTTTATGCATATATCACAACAATGTTAGATTGGCCCTATTAGATGAGCTGATAGTTCAACAGAATGGGAAAAGGGACACATTCATGGTGGAGGGTTTATGGTTGGATTCATTTGATAAGTCAATA
>NC_045166.1:1155610-1180610 GCF_900700415.2 Clupea harengus
ACGGGACTGGGGGAAATATGAGCCAAAATGGCTGCCAACTGCACACCACACTCTAGTTGAGATCATCCCACAGAGCTCTAATAAATCATTACGAAAGGCACACTGCTGCAGTGCACTGTGGGTCGTATGATTATGTCACCCCAGTGGTGATGCTCCTCTTGCAGTTGCAGCTCGCATCCACACCAGCTGAGGGTGCAGGTGGACTCGTCTGGGTGACTAAACCAACAGAGGGCATAGCAATGCAATTCAAAACAAACCTACATTAACATGAGGTATTGGAACAAACAGCGTTTTCAGGTACAGTGGCCAAAACCGCTAATACCTTACAGAGAGAGATCTCCCTCCACTAGCTTAGTTCATGCTAACTGAATTGCTAATAAAACCTGATAGGCAGTGGACGGCTCTGTTTGTCTTCAAAAAACTATTAATTTCTGTCTGGAGGTCCTCCATCTCCCCCTAGCATGAGCTCCCAGACTCGTACCTGCTTCATGGAGAAGAGAGTTTAAAGAGAGTTTCAAATCATCACATTTGCACCTGTAGCACAAAGTCATTTACTCACTATTTATGACCATAAACTCAAACGTCATACTCCCTTTAGTGCCGTGCCAGTAGATGAGGGCGACGCGGACAGAGACGTCGGACGAAGGTTTCGGTAAACGCCGAGCGTCGGAGCATGTGGATTCCATTTGGGCCGCGGTGGTGAGAACGTGTGGGACAGAAGAGCCCCTTGTGGTATCTCTCTATCCATCTGCTCGGGGCCAAATTATCATATTCTCCAGACCCCAATGAGCATAAATCAGGAACATGAACCGCGTTTTCCCCTGCCGTCATAAAACAATGATTTAGAGTCATGGCCTGTCAAAACACCGTCCGGCAGATTTTTTTTGCCTGGCGGTTTTTTGGGAGGAGGGCAGGAGGGGGGGGGAGGAGGAACACAAGGACTTCATCTCATCTGAGCAATTTATGGCCTCAGTGGGAACGCGGTGGGTGATTAGGGGCCGGGGCCACCAACAGACAGAAAAACAGTAGGAACTGTGCTGAGCTCCAGCAGGCAAAGCGAGGGGCTTGGATATACCCATCAATCCAGCGAGGCCTGTCCACTGTCTCATGGTGGGGGCCGGGGGGGTTATATATTGCATGTTTGGTGTGTCGGTATGGTACGTGGAACATTCCATTTGGTTATACTGCATTTGTGAGTTTTGGAGTTTGTACATTAAATAGTACTGAAGGAGACACAATGTATTAGACTCCAGGCACCGTTTGCCGCCAAGGAAAATATACACTGGGAGTCGCCTCGGTCTCGACCGAGATGCTTACGTAAATGACTACACAGTTAGCTCTCTGAAAACGTAAAAGCATTTTCTGTCACTGAATAAAATACCATCCGTACACTGGAGACCTGTTCTTGGGTAGCCATGCCAACAACAGCTCTGGAATGGGACATGTAAGGCGTGTAAGAGCCCATTCATCATGGAGTTATTTTTTACCCCGACTTTAAAAAGGAAGAAAACAGACATAACTCACTGGGAAAATGACTTTGATGGTGCACTACGGTGGGCAAGGTGAGAGAGAGCTGCTCCTGAATTCTGGAAATAGGTTCTGTTCTGTCTAATTCATCATTCACCGTGCTCATACACCAGACAATTCAATAATGTGATATTGGAACTGGAATCAAACTGCGACAAAAGTGTCATGTGTCAAAGACAGCACAACACCCCTCCCCAGAGTGGGCACGTGATGAGGCAAATAAAAACGGTAATGAAATGCAATTGAACAGGTCAGGAAAAAAATATCACACCCATAACGTCAAAACCCATTGATGATGTCCTCCATTTTGCCCCCCATCCACAGAATGGCTTGTCAAATGTGGAAACAGCATGGGCCCTTGTAATCCCCCCCCAAATGAATGATAGATGTGAAATTTTCCCTCTAAACACAAACATCTTCAGTGATTTCAGCTGTAGACTACACACCCGGGACAAGAGAAAACCTCGGCAGCAGCCAAACGGGGCTTTTTTTTTCATCTATTTTTACAACTTCCATGCAACTCCCTCTCCCATCGTTTAGCCTCCATGTGAAGAAAGCCTGCCCAGCCCTCACAAGATGATCTGGAAAAAGGAGAAGAAGAGAGGGGAAAAGAAGGGAAAAGCAATCACCCCTGCACCCGTCTGCTGGGGACTGCAGGTGCCTTCACAGCAGAGCTGGTAATGAGTCTGTAACGTGTGTAAGGGGATACATAAATGGTACCCAACATGGAGGCTCATATCGCTCTCTGTCCCAGGAGAGGCACAGTTAAATGTTTGCCCTGGGTCTGACCTCCTAATATTTCACACAGCACAAAGTATTTTTGTCCTTTGTTGCTCCTGTCTGAGAATGCATTCGCATTTGTATCACTTTGCAATCCACTCATTATGTCATTTAGTGTGTGTGTGTGTGTGTGTGTGTGTGTGTGTGTGTGTGTGTGTGTGTGTGTGTGTGTGTGTGTCTATGTGGGTATGGGTATGTGTTTGTGTGTGTGTGTGTGTGTGTGTGTGTGTGTGTGTGTGTGTGTGTGTGTGTGTGTGTGTGTGTGTGTGTGTGTGTGTGTGTGTGTGTGTGTGTGTGTGTGTGTGTGTGTGTGTGTGTGTTTAGCCGGTTTGCATACAAGCCAGTTTCTGGTGAAAAAAGTATAAGTGATTTTCCAGAGGCTTACCTGGGTTGATTTTTTGCTTTCCTTTTCTGAAAGAGTCACCCAGCAGCCAAAGCATTCGACCCCATGGGGCATCTCCTCCGCTCATGATGGCCGCTCCATCAGACCACTCCTGGCGTCGTCTTTGGGGGTCACCATCTCTATCTGTACCTGGACAAGAGATGACCCTCTCAGCTACAGCGCTGTTACACCGAGTGCCCTTATCCAGGGACTTATGGGAACACTCACAGTTAAACAGTCTGCTGTTACACCGAGTTCCCTTATCCAGGGGCTTATGGGAACACTCACAGAGTTAAACAGTCCTGTTTTTACACCAAGTGCCCTTATCCAGGGACTTATGGGAACACTCACAGAGTTAAACAGTCCTGTTTTTACTCATAGGTCACAGTGAGGGCACTGATATGAAACCACAGGTTTAAAATGTCTGTAATGTCTCAATATATTTCTATATATTATAATAATAATATAATAAATTATGTAATAACTTTCAATCGTAGCCATGTATAATTTTAATATAATATTATATAGTATTTTAAATGTAACTAAAACAAAATAAAACAAACAAGATACCAGTAATCCAAATAATATATGAGCATTTGAAGAGACAGAGACCAGTGTGTTAAAAACCCTTTTTGGGATGGTTTCTGTAGTAGACCAGGGCTGGCGCACCTGTGTATTCCAAGGGTCTTTGCAATGGCATTACAAAGCCCAAATGATGCATCATGTGTTTACATACTCAGGCCATCTGTCAGGCATCCTCCTACACTACGTGACATGACAGGCATATGCTTCAGAAGGAGAATGTGCTGGTCATCTGAACTGTGCCGCTTATAGCAGCTAATGAATCAGTTAATGCATTCTCATGAGACACACCACACACACACACACCCACACACACACACACACACACACACACACACAACACACACACCACACACACACACACACACACACACACACACACACAGACACACACACACACAAACACACACACACACACACACACACACACACACACACACACACACACACACACACACACACACACACACACATACACACACACACACCACACACACTCCCGGTGAAAACTGCACAGAGAGGAGCAGCAGGAGGTCACTGCCCTCCATCTGTCAGTAGGTGGCAGTGCTGCTGTGAAAACACCTTTGTGCCCTGCAAGCATAACACTCTGCATATGCCCACAACAGTTTTACATTCAAGTGCCTCCACCACAGTGGTAGGCATGGTTTCACTGATAGGTCTGGAAATGATGCCACATGCAGACAGACTGACGGATGTAAATGCTAACGGATGAATCTTGAGTATAGTGGACAAGTTGAGAGCAAGCAGTTCTTGGATAGAAAGACAGAAAAAGCATCTGACATACGCACAGACAGGCGTTTGGTCATAGGGGCCTTTCGAGGGACTCTGGGGGCCCCAAGCAAAGTCTGAACATGGGCTCCCTAACCCTACCCCCCTGACCCCCACCCTCCACACATCTACAACGGGTATCCATTCATGCAAAGCTTTTATTTTTAAAGGTACAGAATAAAGCGTATCCTATACCTAATGTAATGTCTGGCATGTTTGTGTATATATGTATCATGAGCAGAGTGAGAGGTGGAAATTGAAGGAACTGTTAGAAATAAATTATGATGTATTAATTGTAATAATGCAAAATGTGTGTGTGTGTGTGGACACCTTATACAGAATAATGTAAAAAGATATTTTACAAGGCAAGTCACTGTCATCTTTATATTGATAGACTGATCCTACCCTCTTTAGTAGACCTATCTGTGCAGATCTTATCTTATTGGGATGCATTAAGAAACTTAAGAAAGTAAAAAAAAATCTGAAAAAAGAACATGGTTGTATTTGGTCGGCTAGCTTTGAAAACAGATTTTGTTTCTATTTCTTTAGTTCTGTTAGTACAATCCACCAATAAGATCTTTTAAGATCTCTAGAAATTCTAAATCCACAGCTTTGGCTACATGCTAGGGAAAGCTGGGAATAACCACATTACACACAATATCAACAATGACATTCACACATTAAAAACAGGTTATTTGAAAACCGAAGACACTGTTGGAAATAACCTTAGCACCAAGAACGTTAATGCAAACTCCTTACAAAACATTTAGAAATCTCAGTAGCGTACCCTCGTTATTATTAAGTCACTATGTAGCTAGTTGTGTTAGAATTGACAACCCATCTATCTGCAGAGACAAATGAAACAGTTGCCATAGCTACTTCAGTCAACATAAAAGATTCTCACTAACCACTCTTCTTCTACTCCTTTTGCCTGCCTGTTGTTTTGAGCAGTAAGACAGGTAGTTGTGTTTCACCGTGTTGCCGTGCCGTAGCCTAATTACGAAGCTCCTAGCAAGCTAATAGTCATTGTAGTCTCCTGCACAAAACCATAGATTTTAAGGGGGTTCTCACTGACTTGCTTTGCCTCCCATGTCGCGACGCCCCTGGGTCATACAAATCAGAAAGATACACAGAGACAGACAGGTCTTCGCCCAAGACCGACAGACAGTGCTTATAAACACCTTGCACCTTATATTCAAGCTGACAGAAAGACATTTGTTTTTTCAGGCAGTCAGGACTTTTCTTACTCCAACAGACAGACCGTTAAAGACTGAAAGACACACACGCACACACACACACACACACACAGACACACAGACACAAACACATGCACACGCACGCACACACACACGCACGCACACACACACACACACACACACACACACACACAGATTAATAGACAAACAGAAAAATCTATGCTGATGTAAGCAGATAGGCCTTAGTGCTGGCCTGTGTGCTGTTTGGAGCTGAATGTGGTGTGTCCAGGCCATGAAGGCTGACTGGAACTGGGGCTCAGGCCTGTCTGTGTGGAGCCTGTTGACATTGGCCTTCCTCTCACACCTGCCTGTCCTCCTAGGGATTTATGTTTGGTGCCAAAGACAAAGCTCTACAAGCCTATAGCCTACACTGGAAATGGCCAAGAGCTGTTTATTGTACATTCCATGAAGAGCAGAAGCAGAATCATAAAAAACTTAACACAATCATATTTTCTTTTCTGATTGGCAGAACTGCTTTGAAGGCACAGCTTTCAAGTAGTACCATGTCCTGCTATTCTTGCCACAGGTCAGTGAAAGGCAAACAGAGAGGGTAAACATGAGGTACTGACGTGGCTAATACGGGGGTCCCAAAGTGTGGACCGGGCACGGACTTACAGCAAGGGGGCCGCGGGTTGAAGGTGAAAAAATGGAACATGAAACCTCAACAACCAAATACAGGTCAAATTTAGTAAGGCAGGGCCCTTACAGCATAGCAGCTAATAACTTCTCCCTTTGGAGATGAGTTTATAGCCTACTTTACACTGTTTAATATGGCGCTATCTTTTAGCCTACTTTACACTGTATAATATGGCGCTATCTTTTAGCCTATGTCAAAGGGGGGGGGCTGCCATGGGGCCGAGAGAAGCTCATGCGTCCTCACACTCCTGTAAAGCTTTTGCCGAGGTGTAACGGATTTGAAGTCGTTTAACAGTAATTGAGTTTCACGGCGTAAAAAGCAGAGAGCACTGGAAGAGAGGAAGAGGTGAAGAGGTCTGTAGCTCATTAGCTTCTTCTGAATGGGCATGCAATCATGTTAATCACGTTGGATGCGTGGCATGTTTCCTCATTTGTAACATGGCGGAGCCTCGTGCTGAACTACGTTGGCTGGATGCTGTGGTCGGGGGGAGGTGGAGGTGGAGGGTGGAGGTGGAGGTGGAGGTGGGGGGGTGGGGGTGGGGGGGCCCTGATCTCTCTCGTATGGAGTGAGATGCAGCATGCTCGACTGCTTTTGAATTCCTCATGAAAAATGGAAAAAGAATCGACACGCCGGGCCAAACAAAAGCCTGGCATGTTCAGACCGTATGCCGCGGCATCAAACCCTCCCCAGAGCCTAGACACAGATTCCACACGGCAGGCGTACCGACGGCACCCCTGACAGACTTACTCCACAAGCCCAAAGAACATTTAATAACAACTGTGTTAAGCTCATTTTTGCATTTTGCATCTAATGTAGATATATATGAGTACTATGCCATTATGAACCATTTTAATAACTGGTAAGCAATTTTACACTCAACATAGGTATATGCCATTACTAAAAAAAAAAAGTTCCAAAACTTTGAAAAGTATATACTACTTATATAACTTAACTGGATAAAGATTTAAAGGCATTATTGAAATATGAGTTTGAAAAATGTATTGAAGTAACTAAGAACTATGGATGGTTCAAGGTAGAATTATATTCCGTTTGCAATATTTCTGTGTAATGTTACTGACAAAAACATTTCGTTTAATTGAGTTAGTTTAGGGTTATGTACAACAACTGAAAAAATAACCTATCCTCCTGGAGTTCTTTGAAGTGTAGTCCCCATCAAAGAGTAGGTGACCTTACCTGATAAGAGACGCCTGAGAGGAGGTCCTCTTCCACCCAGGCAGTGCCATCAAGAAGACACACTGACACGTGTCTTTCACTGCCATCCAAGCGTGGCCCTGAGTCCTCTTACACGTCTCTCCCACTCCATCAGTGTGAAGGAAGGCTCCATAGCCCAGCGAGCGGACGGTCTGGCATTCCCCCCGTGTGAAAGGAGCAACCTAAGCTCACCTCTGTGCAGGGCGTCACACTGGAGCGGTGGCAGAGGAATGTGTGTGTGTGAAAGAGCCGCGCTGTAGTGGAGACGGTCACTATTAAGCTCATTAGGGTACCTTTAGCTACATGTGGATGCCTGTAGAGAGCATGACTAATGGCCTGAGCGCTAACAGTATTGCTCTTTAGAAATAAATGCTTTAGCTCGACTCGGGAGTGCATTGTGTGTGTTTTGGGGAATAAATGTGGCCGTTTGTTTTTATCGTTTATTTTGCGTTTGCCTTTAACTGATTTGACAACCAAACCTTATCAAAAGTCAGGCCTCACCTTAAATGTATTAGAGGAACGAAATGTCCTCATAAAGCTCCTAAAAGTTTAGGAATGGCTTTGGTCTCCCTGGATAGTTCCCCATTCCCAGATGTCACATGAATTTGCCTTAAATCGAAACCGAATGCCAGCCGAGGTCTTCTTGCAGTTGATAGGTGGCTGTGCCAGAAAGGGTTTTGGGCAATGGGAGACATAAAAAATATGTCCGCTTTTTATGGCAACTTTCAGATGGCATATTGAATCTTTGAGCCAATAAGGTTCAGTCATGGATGTCAACAGTAGATATTTCTCTTCTCTTCTGATAGTTTGAAGGATGGCTCTCTTACATTTTAATAGACCAAATATAAGAAGCGGTGTGTGTGTGTGCTTGCCTGAAGTCACTCTTGCATCGGCGATCTCTCCTTTGCTCACAGTGCAGATGTGAAAGATGTTTACTTGAAACACCCATCCAGTAACTGTAATGCTTTAATTGCTGTGAATCCTATGATGCACGACATCTCGTTGGCATCCGTGCCGCGGTGCCGCGGGTGAGTTGTGGTGCCATATGCGGTGCCTCCCGGTGCCTCCCGGTGCCCTGAAAGAGCTCCGGCCTCAGACTTCTGCTCTTGTTTAACACTGTCTTTAAAACAGAGCCAAAGTCTTGCATTCGCCATAAAGTGCAACTCCAGGCTTACAGGATGGGAAAAAAAAGGTTTTTAAAAACTCTTTAACTAAATATACAGGGCTGCTTTGTTATGGAGCAAAGTTATGGAAACATTCATGTTTTACATATTAATGTGTAAAATTAATATAGATTCTGGTGGAAAAGTTTTTCAATGAAAGTAAGAGATAATTGCTATTTAGATGAGGAACTATTGCTGCCTTTGCATATCTAAATGGGTAGTACTGAAACTCTCCCGTCACTGAGCACGGCTCCCCCTGTAAATGCTATTTAGTATTGCCTGTTTGCCATTGTATTTCAGTAGCCTGCCTGACTCATAAATTAAAATGTTTGACTTTTGTCCCTTACATTATGTAAGTATTTATTAAAAATAATAGATTTTCTAGATAGATCTAATTCTCCATTCTCTTCATGATCATTACATGAATGAATTACACTGGGTGAGATCAAACGGTTAATTCTCTTGGGAAATAAAAATGTAATTAGTAATTTTTAAACAAAAATGCTTTTGAATAATTGGTGCAACATGTAAAACATGTCCACAACTCACAATCAGTTGTTATTGCATTGTTTCACATTTTAAAATTACATGTCTATGGTTCATGATGATTCACCTTTTATTCCATGGAAATAAAGACAAAAGGTGATGCTGGAAAAAATCATTTCATCAAATCATTTACTGCAAAAATACGGCTGTGTTGTAACATCAGCTAAGATTATACTTTTCCGTTTTATTCTTCATGAAAAATGACCTCACCACTGGACTGCACACTAAGGAAATGAAAGCCAGGTGGATAAAGATCTGATTCACATTTCAAATGAACACTAGATCAAAGGCTCAGCGAAGATAGTTTTATATGCCTGTATAAAGATAAAGAATGCTTTAGATTTACACGCAACTGTATCTTTTTGATATGCGGATTGCCATGGACCGAACCACAGTGGCTTTATTATCTCCAAAGATAATAAACTCTCCAAAGATAAAGTCAAACGCAAGTCAGCATCAATGTAAAACGCTATAATTGTCATAATTAGTCTCTCCGGTAGCGTTCTTATATGTGGTGAAGACATTATAATGACATCATTATGCTATACATCCCACAAAGTCAAGATCTTGAATGTGTGATACACAAAATGACTACCAAATGTAATCACCCACCTGACAATTTGACTATTGACCATTTGACCACATTGGCCATATTTAACAGATACGCCAGCTTTACTGCACACAGAGACCTCAGAACTAAATCGTTTTTATTAAGTATGTATAGTCCCACCCTAATCCCCACCTTTGATACTGTGCCACCCAGACACTGGCACCAGCCACTCAAGTCCCCCAATTATTCCGTATCTGCCCTCCCTGCAGTTTAAAGGCTAATGCCCCGGCATGTTTTGCCATAATTATTTTCAAAGTGTTTGATAAGACCTGGGGAAAACCAAACAGAATTATCAAATCCCTCCATTACACAATTAAGTGGGGCTGCTGGTCCTGTGCGGAGCTGCTCGGGCTGTGACCCAGATGTTGACGCTGACATAAACAATCCAAATGGCCGCTGAGGCTACGTAAACATGGTATAAAATCACGCTGGAGCGCCACCCAACCCTGCAGCCCCACTACCTTTTCCCTCACACACACACACACACACACACTCACACACACACACACACACACACACACACACACACACACACACACACACACACACACACACACACACACACACACACACTTAGTTTTTCTCTTTTATAGTAGCCAGCCACAGTAGCAGTTATTCCCAAAGGCTCCTGCAGATTACATGATTGCAACTGCAGACCACAGCAGCGAGAGAGGAAAAATGCTGCTTCACCAAGGCCACCACCCCTCCAACATTTAAACAGAAAACTTGAAGAAATGAAAGTACCTTTGTGTGTTAGGTCGAGTAACCTGATGAAAATAACTTTATGTTTTAGGTCGAGGAACCTGATGAAAATAACTTTATGTTTTAGGTCGAGGAACCTGATGAAAATACCTTTATGTCTTAGGTCGAGGAACCTCAAGATCTTGCTTATTCATTTCCTGACTAGAGAATTGATGCTAAGGAGTTACAAATACTGATCTTTTTATCCAGCATTATTTTGCATCAAAGCATTTGCCTTCATGAATATTAACGTGTGGAAGACCCTCTATCAAATAAATACATTTCATTTTTCTAGAATGCTTTTAAAATGTCTGCATTGTTTCAAATGTATTTTTATTTTCAGTTGCATGGTTTGGATCATCTTCTTCACTTGCATCAAACAGGAAAATGATTCTAATCTTTCATGAGCCTTATCCCATCATTTCTTTCATTTAGCACCACAGCTCCTGCCCAGATTACGCTTTCTGAGTGGTGTGCATCACTGCCTTCCCAACCGTCTGTGGGCCGCTGGGACTTCAGTGCCCGTCTGCCAGGTCTCATCCTTATAAGGAGATGTCCCTCAAAAAGCTAGAAAAAAAATCTGGAATTTCCTGCAAGGATGTGGTCAGAAGACAAACAAAGAGAAGAAAATCTTTTATTTGTTGGCACTGATATCTGCATGAGATGCCATCTCTGCCCGCCTAATGTTTACGTGTACGGCCCGCTGTATACACCACACAGAAACTGAACAGAAATGAGTTGAGGTGAAACGGCCGCCGTGTGTACATATCTATTCTTAACCGTGAGCACACACAGATCTGGCACAGCTGACACTCTCTCAATGAGCTGTACTGTTGCACGCGTGTGTGTGTGTGTGTGGTGCTGCTTACTGAAGCAGTCTCACACACTCACACACACACACACACACACACACACACACACACACACACACACACACACACACACACACACACACACACACACACACACACACACACACACACACACACGCACACACACGCACGCACACACATATACACACACACACACACACACACACACACACACACACAAACACACACACACACACACACACACACACACACACACACACACACACACACACACACACACACACACACACACACACACACACTGTGATCTCCAGCCCACATATTTAGTTGTCTAGGCCTCACCCCTATGCCCAACCGCTGTGAAAGCGCGGCGCCTGCCTGGTCAGTCTGCCAGCCTAATTCTGCCCCTTATGGACAGCCACCATTTTCTAACAACAACAACATCAAAGTGGAACTCCATAAATTCTGATAGCAGAATTCTTTAATGGTTTGGGTCTCCTGTTTTAAAGGGTGGAGGGCCCGGAACACGTTATCGCTCAGGCATCTCGAGCAGTTATTTAATTGATGCAGTTGACGGCAATTTGCAAATTGGTCATTTGCTTTCATCTGTAACGACAGTGTCTGATTAAGCAGGCTTCAAATGCTTGGATTGTGGAGGCAGAATGGATGAAGAGAGAAACAAAAAAACGTGCAAACTAAGTTTCTGTTCTGTCTGCGTCTGATGCAAATCTATAGAGAACGTTTATGGAAATTTCAGTTTATGAACCAAAGTCTTGTTTTCAGTCATATTCTGGAACTATGTGGGACAACTGATTTGTATCACTCTAAAATGTAGCGGAGACTTCCGGCAAGTTGTGCCCATGGTTTGCATGCATACCCTTTCCCTGCATACAGCATGAAGGTACATGCCCTCTCTCTCTCTCTCTCTTCTTTACCTGTTACCTTTCTGTTTCTAACCCAGCAACGTCTAAGAATAAGAATAACAATTTATGACTAATGACTTCACTCTGCAGCCAGGCAAATCCTGATCTTAATCTGGTCTTAATCCTAACAGGGCCGTGGAATCCACTGAATGCGCTGGTTATTGGAGGGTTTATCGCTAATTTACAACAGCCCTCACCTGGCCGGCCCGGATGATCTGGGTCTGCTGTGCTGTGATTACAAACACGGCGCAGGCATGCTGGTAGTTTGACTCTTCTCACCTTCACCGTCTCAGCAGATAAGGTGCAGATCGCTGCCCTATCCCTTTCTGTGGGCTGTATCCTGTATCAGGGGGATTTTCTGTGTTTGCAAAGAGATTCTTGGGTCATTCAAATGCCTTCACCTTTAGCGCACACGCAGATTCACACGTGCACACACATGCACACACGAACACACAGACACACACACGAACACACGAACACATACACACACACACGCACACACTCGTACACAATCACACACACGCACATATGAACACACACACACACACACACACACACACACACACACACACACACTCGCACATACAGTATGAACACACACACACACACACACACGAACACACACACACTCACACACACTCGCACATATGAACACACACGCACACACTCGTACACAATCACACACACGCACATATGAACACACACACACACACACACACACACACACACACACACAAACACACACACACTCGCACATACAGTATGAACACACACACACACACATATGAACACACACACACTCACACACACTCGCACATATGAACACACACACACACACACACACACACACACACACACACACACACACACACACACACACTTACTCATTATCCTGTTTTTCTTGCATAGATCTGTTCTTCTATGTTGAGTGGTGGGGACATGATTGGCTGACTAGTGGCCATGTCTGCAGCACAGAGAATGAGTGTGGGAACACAGACACAGAGTAGGGCAGCTGTGAATGGGACACTTTAGCTAAACAAAAATATTACCGTTTCAGTTTCAGATTAAATCAGATGCTCTGCAGTACAATAGAGTATGAATCATTTCTATATTAACTCAACACAGTCTTTCAGCTTTTTTAAATGTTTTAAAATGTGATGCCGGTGGACAGTGCATTATAACAATGCCCTATGTGTTTGTTAATAATATTGCACAGAGTGGTATCACAAGCAGATTGACTATGGACTCCTGTGGAATTGACTATTGACTATGGAATCTGTGTTCATGCACTGAGCTAGCGTATTGGATCACATTCAGCCACATTTACAGATATACAGCCGATGCTGCTGTGCACTTGCCAGTTTCATAAATCATTTTGAACTTTTAAGTCTGCATGTGGCACAGAATTCTGGGCAGACTCATATTTCAGTTTATGCCAACCTTATATGCAGCAGAAAAGTCTGTGTCCCAGACTGAAAGAAAGTCTTGACATTACGCAACCCTGATGTGTTTGAACAGCGTGACAGACAGGAGGGGCTCATCTGTCACTGCTCAATAACCCGGAGACAATGCAGCACTGACAGCCTTCATCCTCCAGCACCTGATGTCATTGTTAGAGCCTTAATGCAAACCCTTTTGTCTGAGTGGGGACACAAACACACATATGCACACAGAGACAGGCAGAGAGAGAGAGAGAGAGAGAGAGAGAGAGAGAGAAAGAAAGAGAGAGAGAGGAGGGAGAGAGAGAGAGAGAGTGCATGGGAGGGAGAAGAATGAGTGTGTGCCTATGTGGATGTAATGTTTTCTGAAAGGGTTAGCCACACGAAACCAAAGGAGCAAGACAAAACAGGTTTTCTAGACCAATTCCCAGGCCAAGTCGATAGATCTATTATCCACTGTGAAGGATACAATATACTTCAGATCAAGCAATTCCTTTTTAGTTGCACAGAAAGAAAGAAAACACACACCTTGATCTATAGTTTTAACTGAGAATGTTAGAATAAACTAGAATGTTCTGACATTTCAATGTGGAATATCTAAAAACATTGAACACAGACATTAAACTGTGAAGCACGTACAATGCGTGTAAAACTGCTGTATTAAATAGTTCAGATAGCTGGGATTGTTTGCTGATAGCTATTCTGAAAAAGTGCTCTGAGAAAAACATCCCCGGGTCTCTTGGACACTGTAATCAGCTGCTAAGATGTCATCTCAGTGAAGCTATATTAACCTGTCATGAAACTCACATGTTATGTTCCTGCATACTAAATATTTAGCGTGTTGACCACACACCCACTGTGGTATACAACATCTCCTGCATCAGCTTTAATTGCTCCCAGAGAAGTTCCACCGAGAGTATAATTAGTGTGTGAAATGAAGTGGACCCCACTCTCCTTCTGAGGAGACTTGGCCAGTCAGACGTATTCTCCCAAGTGTATGACGGGGGGTTGTTTCCAAATCCACCCACATATTCTCATGTAGGAGAAGAGCCACCAAGTGTTCCCTTGAGAGGGATCTCAATTTCAGGCCATGACAGAGAACACAGCATAGGACGAAGGAATACTTTAAACCCCATTGAACTATTGCAGCATTGTACTTATTAATGAGATCATCTTTGGAGGCTGTCAACACCGGTGCAAACGCATGTATGTTCATATGGTACTATGGAGTCATGAGGAGAGCTGCATCAAAGTGCCTTGTTGCTGTGTGAGCTGGTGGGGCTACACATGGGAGTATCGTAATCCTTCTAGAAGCATCTGTGAACATGCTGACATCAGGGTGTATACGCTCACAACACCTTTTCCCATTGCTGCTGCTTATTGTGACGGAGGGTCCAGTCAGTGACGTGTTTCCATGAAGACCGACGTCCAAGTAAAATGAGGAGTGAGATATCCCCTTGGTGTGTGGCCGGGTCCTCTGGACTCTCCCAGGCCGGCTGTGAATCACCGCCACCCCCCACCCCCAACACCCCCACCCAGACCAGACCACCGCCACCCGCTCCTTTCCCCTCCACCCAAGCCCTCAACCTCAAGCCCAAATCACAGAGCATCAGATCTGCTGACTGATGCAACTCAAAGGTCGACTTGGCAGCCATGTTGTTATCACAGCTCTCTGGATCCACATTGGCCTCATCGCAAAGTTAGAAAAGACTGGGCAACAGGGACTGCCGTTCACCTTTACTCCAAGTGACCTGAGAATGCTCCACGTTTCTTAAGAAGAGAGAGGTCAGAGTGTCAAGTAGTCTAAACATCTGACCCCTTCTCTGATTTAAGAGATTTGCTGTAATTTCATCAAAATGACAAGACACACCAGGGTGCCCCTCTCTAATAACTCTCCTCCCTCAGATGTTGTAATTCTTCTCTTTTGGTAAGTTCCGAGCTGAACCCGACTGCTGTGTTCCTGCCATAGTTTCACGCTCGTACTCTGTGCGGTTGATACTAGCAAAAACACTCAAAATATCTGGAAATGCTCCATGACAGGAGACACAGGAATGAGACAGAATCAAAAATAAAATAAGTAATAAAAAATACTTTGGAGATGAATGTACGGTGCAGAAAAGGCAAATCTGGTAAATCTAGCACTGGGGAGCCTACATCACACACGTGAGTGCTGTACACCCTGGTTTCCACACCTACCAGTCGCGTTCAGTTCCCCGTTCTTTTCATTCAGCGAGCAACCGCACTCCGCTGATCTCTTACACAGACGCTGTGTATACAGCATATTCACTGAGATGACAGAGTAATGGGAAATACCTCATTAACAACACATTGTATGATACACTGTCTGATTCAGACTTAATTTATGGACATCAGCCCCATTCTCCTCGCTGACCGCCCAGTGTTCCTAGGCCTGCGCCGATGGGGAACCCTCAACCCCTCCTTTCCCTCCCCAAAATCCACCTCTTTAACAAGCAAGACTTGAGTGACCCAGGGAAACAGCGTAATTGCCCTCTTTGGACCCTGTTTCAACATCACAGGGGTGGGTGGTCTCTCTCCGTCCGTTCTGTCTATACAATACATTTGTTTCCTCTAAAATGTGTGCAATGTGTATTACAAGTGGGGAAAAGGAACAACATGCTTCACCTCATAGTATTTGAACCTGAGAGGAATGCGTTTATTCTTGTTTTTTCAGATGCAGTTATTGAATGAGGAACTGTGGGGAAATTATAACTATAGAAAGTGTTTTATGATAGATATTAGTGGGACGTAATTATAGTTATTTTCATTTCACCTTTATATTCAATAAACAGGATAAAGATCTGTTTTGCTGCCACATAATACAAAAGTGAGGAAAACATAGACTGTTTTAATATTGACACCTATTATTATTATCATAATTTGAAATCATTACATTATCATTTCAACAAGGAAATTATCAGAAATGATCATATTTCAAATCCTTCATTATGAATCATTGATTGAAGTGAAAGACAATGAACTAAGCTTGGGTTAGCGGCTTGTCCCTCGTGTAGTCCCGCAGCCACCAAAATATGCAATGTGACACAGGGCACGCACAACCAGTGTTCAATCAGTGCCCTGTTGTTTTATACGCTCGATGGCGCCATTTTTCTGCCCCTCAGCCCCCTTCATAAAACCACTGACATGGAGCATCACATCTACTGTAAGTGTCACTTGTTTCACCTGCGCTTGATCAGTCACTTCTTTTAATGTCGGGCGACTGCGTGTTTTACGGCCTCTCCTCCCGCTGCGCCTTGCTGAGGTCTTTAGAGGTGTGTTTTGGTTGTAAACCCGACTGGAAAGTGCTGTGAAAATGCACATGGTTCGGTCAGGTCTTTGGTGTGCCACCTGACTCCTGTAAATATTCTCTTTCCATTACACATGAATGTACACTCCTAGTATGAGTCAACCATCAGACTAATGCAGATGTTTATTTAGTTGAATATTATTCCAATTCTATGGATCTCATAGGCCCCGCTGAACAATTGTCAGCCCTCGGAGACTCTGCGCCTCATGGTGAGGAAGTGTCAGGTATTAATTGCAGTCTAATTACGAGTTCTTTAAATTCTGTTTTAGAGACGGCCTTTGACTTATTCAACCTCCCCCACTTACTGGCTGGTTAAAGTCACCCGAGCAGATTTAAATGGACAATGAGGGAAATGTCTGTTTAAGCTTGATGGATGGTCAGGGAATGTTTAGTGGCTTGTTCATTAATCCACTTTTATTTTGGACTAATGAGAGCCACTGTACCTTTTTACCAACGTCCCGGAATGTTTATTACGGCCCAGCGCCTTTTGATCAGGGAGAGAATAGACTGAGTCTGGAATATTAACAGTGTGCAGGACAGTGTCCGATTCCCAGTCTATTTATTCAGATTCGAGACTGCCTTAATTGTGCGTGATGCTGTGGAAGTTACTGGTCTGGGATAAGCAGTAAAATGGCCCTCTAAAAGGTACATGAAGTGCTTGATGGAAAGCGGTTTCCATTTTCGTACCAACCAAAATATTCTCAGTGGCAAGTGACAGAGACTACATCTACTAAAGCAACATTATAGATGTTTTAGTAGTTTGTTCTTGTTACTGGGATGAAACTAAATTAAAGTAAAAATGCTGCTGGTTTTGCTAATGTTGAGGGGAGCTCTTCCTGGTCTCATAGAGAAGTACTGCAAACTGAAACAATAAAACTCAAGTCTACGGCGGCGGGCTCCTCACGGTGACTCATAAACATCAGCTCTGACAGCATTTCCCCTTCCTAGGATGACCCTGGAGAGGGCACCTTTGGGCTGTGGACGTGTCATAGGTCGCACGACATAAATAATGTCACCGTAAATAATGCTTAAACAGTGACCAGTAGTTGACCACCAGCAGTTAGAGGGTTCACTAAGGACGCTTAAAAAACGAATGACCAGGCAGTAGCAGCTAGCAGAACTCCATCCAATCTGGTGTGAAAAAACGCTCAAATAGTTGACTGAACACTAGTTATTATACCTTCTGAGTAATTCACAGGAGAAGATTTAACATCAGTTCACCACAAGACAGTTACAATTAACATGGAAGGTTAACACAGCAGTCAAAACAGAGAGATCTAAGAGACTCACAGATATTTTCATCTAAGTGAAGCCTATACACTTCCAGCACATCATAGTGTTTATTTAATCTTTAAGCTGAGGCAGCCTCATGTAAGGTTCTGGGGATAGTGTACATGTGGGTTCTCTTCTCTGTGAAACCTCCTCTCTAAACATTCTGCTGTGTTGTTTCAGCCCTTCTAAGAAATAAACATTTTACACTACAGGTTGAAAAGAGCACTTAGCCCGACCCTGGTATTGTTTAATGGCACGCGGATAAGCGTGGTAGTTCAAAGGGACCACCCATCGAGCTGAGGAGATGGCTGATCTTCATGTTGTGCAGTTCGTTTATTTGTTTGGCATGTATTTACGTGTAAATTCTCGTCATGGCAACTGCATGGTCTTCCAGTCACTCCATGCCAGTTGAATACACAGATTTGACATGAGATAGTCGACATAATAGGTCCACTTTCTGATGGGGAAATATTCAAGATCAAAACTGATGGCATGACCACAAAAAAGAAAACACCAATAATCTCAGTGATGCAAAGGGCAACAGTTGTAGCTTTTACAGAAAAAAATGTCTCGCTTTTCAGGCTCATGTATTATTCCAGTTACGGCAAACCTAGTGAAAAAGTCATACGGTAAATCTAAAATGAGAAGTTGTTTTCCCCTACTCATGGGGTCCGTCGAATGAGAACCATTATTGTTGTGTTGTGTTGTGTGGTTCTGCTGTGACATCACTAAGTCCCCTGCTGTAGAACCTTTATTACAGCTCCTCGGGTTCTCCATGAGTTAGAACTGTTGGTCTGAGTATATAGGATATGGGTGTGCATGTCTGTCTGGGTCCTCTGGGACATGTGTGTTTATTGAGGACATCTGCCATGTGTTGTGTGTTGAGGGGGCGGGGTGGGGTGGGGGTGGGGCACAGAGAGTACATGTACACATGGAAGTGTCCCCTGCAGAGGAGAAGGTGGGGGCAGTTCTGATGGGGTGGGGGGCAGTTCTGATGGGGTGGGGGGGGTGGGGGGCTGTAGGCTAGTGTATTGTCTGGCTGTGCAGCTGCATACTCCATGCTCTGGGGTGTGAGCTCTCGTTATGAACCCTCTGATCCATCTCATTCGACACCATCAAACACAGGGCTCCTGGGAAACCTCCACTACGAGGCCCAGCAAAACAGCTCAGGCTTTTCTTTCCATGATTCTTGAGCTTGTGCTCGGACACTGTGATGTGAACACCACTTGATGACACTTAAAACATACTTATTCAATAAATATTTTTTCTCCTGACTGAAAATATTCAGTTCCTTCCTGTACACTGGACTGTCAACCAGAATGAGTCTTTTTTTCTTTTTTGCATCACTGCAATGCACAGTGTGACTGTAACAGTACAGCACAGGGTCAAGAGTTCAGGTGTAAAGTACCTCAGACACAACAGTGGCTACTTTATAAAGCTACATTTGTAAACATGCTTTGAACTCTGTATTTTTGTTCAATAGAGCCACTTTCTTCCAGCATTTTCTAACCCTGTTCTCCTTTGACTGAGCCAGAGTGCTGCAAAAATGAAAAATTATCCCCAGCACAGGTCAAGACTTCAGTTATCCACTCACCCATATGTTGTATTCCTAATAGTGCTGTCAATTTGACATTTAAATTAAAATACTATTGTTTGATAGCATAATTAGATTGTCTCCTATGAACTACATATTACCAATAAAACCGCCAGGGCCATCAAAACTGACTGTTAACTTGAAAGGCATATTTCTTATGTGTGTAGATAGAACGTAAAATTCTGAAATTCTGAAATCTGAAATCTGAGTAAAGTGTGAAGGGACTTTTATTTTGAAACAGAGATTGAGATGAGGGCGAGGAGAAGCCGGGAAGAGGAGAGAGGGATGCACTTTTGGGGAGGCAGATACTCTGGAGAGAGCTAGCGACTAGGTCAGCAGGTCGTTTGTTAGAACGTTGGGTTTGTTGCAAGTTGAAGTGCTCAGTAAACTTGCAAGCTTGTTAATTCGGCTATACTCTATGCCTGGTGTACGTTGGATGAGAGATATTTTAACCATGTACCATTAACCATTTTTTTAACCCGGGAAATATTTAAAATTGACCACAAAAATTAACGCGTTAATTCTGACAGCACTAACTCCTTAACAAGCTCAAGTATTTCAGAGGTGAACGTAATAGCCCTTCATTGTCTGTGAATCCTACCAGCAAAAGATTAAAACTGTAGTACCATTAGGGCAGTGGTCACCAAACTTTTTTGGCCAAAGATCACAAACTCTGCCTTGGTGACAGGCAAGATCTACCTATTGAGGCGTTGAGAGAAAAAGACTGTCCAGACTGTACTTACAACTTAACTTTTTATTTAGCCTAATTGTAATTGAGTGAAATGAAACACTTTGGTCCAGCTTTCAAATTGATGTGACCAAGAACACACTAAATCACTTAATTTCAGTGCAACATAAAAAGGAAAATATTTGTTAACCGCACACAATATGAACAAGAAAAAACACATTTGCAATGAGCAGGCTGGATATGAACTGCTTTATTTATCAACTGAAGTTACAACACAACACTGACAATCTTTGTTTTCAGATAATTTGACAGTTGTTTTGAGGCCCCCATGTTGCCACTCTTCAGAGGAGAATCAAGGAGAAGCACATCTTGCAATTGGCTACCTTAGATAGTTTTTCTAATGATTGAATGCACCTTTCTATGGAATTGAAGGCTTAACAAGCTAATCAGACTAATTATGTGTTGCAATTATTCAGTATTGAGTAGTTACAGGTATTCAAATCATGAAAATGATTACGGTGCCTAAATATTTGCACAGCCTATTTTTCACATTTGATTTCATTTCAAATACTGCTACACTAAATATCTTTGTCTGGAAAACACCCCAGTACTCAGTGTTAACTAGAAAATGAACAATATACCACTGTGATCTTTTTTTGGTGAAGACAGAGTAAATTATCACGCAGCCTCAGAGGGGTGCCAAAACGTTTTCATACAACAGTATGTAAAAGCAGGCGGCGTGCATATTAATATTTCGAAAACCAACGCGGTAAGTGGAACGAAGTGGGAGTGGCCGATAGCTAACATAAGTGCAAACGTACTCCTGTAAAGTGTCACCGTAAACATTAATATTAATATTGTAACGTGCCGGCATAGTCGCCCCATAATGCCGTGCGGTGGGCACATACTGTTCTCTATGTGATGCACTAGCGCTCAACGATGTTCCCTAACAATGTTCCTTACCGTTCTAATTACATGTCGTTGTTCTGTGTTAGGACAGAGGTTATACAGGTGTGTGACGGTAGCACAGTTTGTTCGTGATAACTTGTACCAGGGCATAAAGCCCGTGCCATTTTGACAGTGTGTTGTGTTTAGTGTTTAATAAAAAGCCATAACAAATATTTCACACTTCCGTGATTTGTTACAATATCTAGAAACACGTTTTCTTGCAGTGTTAAACGAGTCGTAGAAGTTAAAATAGACAAATATCTGTCTCGAAAACCGTTCATTTGGGTATGCTAATACATAACGTTAATCTATAAATAGACTTAGGATATCGGTTTATTTAACAAACTGGCCGATAACCAAGATAACAACGACATCCAAGAGAGCTCGAGGATGTTATGCACGCGAGATGAGCCTAGTTGCGAGCTGTCAGACGAGCTTTCAGAATGTTGGAAATCTCTCTACATTGGTCAGATATTCTGCAACTTTACCCAGTCCGACTGAACATGTTGAACTCTTCCGACAATGACCAACAAACACCAACTGCTGGCGCACACTGACCCAACTGTTGGTGTTTGTTGGCGTTTGTTGGAGAATGTTGGCGTTTGTCGGGGCAGTGTGCAAGCTGCTTTAGAAGGGGCATTTAGTGGGAAGGCCTGAATTTGTGAGAAATCGTTGGTGATTACGTTCATATCAACTCTACGGACATCCTCAGATTTAAATAGCTGGCGTTCATGAATCAGGCGGAGATCTTTTCTGACGTTGGTCTTCCGAAGTCCGTTAGAAAACATTTCAGAAGACACTTTCTTTTTTTTATTTTCTGTATTTAAAAAAAATTATAATTTGGAGATCGACAGGGAAGGTCTTCAAGATCGACACGTCGATCGCGATCGACAGGTTGGAGACCTCTGCATTAGGGTCTCTGGCTCATGCCTATTTGTTTGCTTTTATCAGAAATTCACACAATGCAAGTCTGTTGGTGTGGTTGGACTGCTGCATAGTCAAATGATATGTGTTTGCATGGAAATTACATTTTTAATGTGATTACATATTTGCAAAGAAAAGTCTCATTTCTGTAACACTGAACTCATTGTGAATTGTACCTCGGCTCTCACACCATCGCATCTGTCATTCAGCATCAGCAAAGGGGGGCTGAACAAGAAGGAAAACATCCCAGAGCTGATGCCGTCCTGAATATGCCCTCATTGAGATATATCTACCCACTGCTATTGTGTACATACAGCCTGCACAGAGGGAACAATCACATCCCCCTCCACTTAGTGTTGAGTGGCTATCGTGGCTGTGAGCAGATAGCCACAATAACCAATAGAAGAGGAGGTCAGAGGAGGGAGCTCTTTATGGTTTAGATAGCAACCCTGAAGGTGAGATAGATAAGAGAAGATGAGCTATGAAATACAATAATACAAATGAATTGTCATTTGGTTTTTAAATAAACTTCTGTGGTGGGAATTATGTTTTGCCTTTTACAGTGACAGCAAAAGGGCAAAAGGATCTTCCCAGTCATTTCTATCCAGGTTGAATTGTATTCCACTGTTTGTTTAGGACTGACCTCCTCGATGGCCATTCAGGTGTGGGCGTTCAGGCGTGACCACCTGCTCATCGCTGTGATGCTGCTGATGTTGATCTCCTAATCCTCTGGATTGACTAAATCAGAAGATCTTCTTAGCATCAAGGCACATTTTAAAAAATATTTAGTTTAAGGATTAAGATATCAGGTCCAGCGAGAGGGGGCTGCTGAGCTGGGTGTTCCGGTGGCTCAGGCCTCTCTGGTTTCATGCTGATGGAATCCAAAGGCACTTGGTCTTGGAGTGATGGCTCCATGGCTGCCTGTGTGCCGGGCCATTTAACAGGTGACTAAAGCAGGTATGTGGGTCACATTTCTGGGATGGTGCTACTATCAGTGGCCATTCACTCCAGATACTAATTGTCATCTATTAAATGCATACATTTTCTTCAAGCAGTTCACAAAAAAGGACAATATTCAATGCCGTACCAAAATATGATTTCACATGGCATCATACTCCATGACATTGGAAAAGCATACACTAAGATATGCGAATTGCAATGTTTACATTTGCAGCGATGATTAAACTTCTATGATTAAACTCGACACATTTTCTTCTCAAGGTGTATTAGTGCCCTTCCTAATCATTATTTTTATTTTCGGTTTACTTGTTTGTTCATCTCTCTCAAGCATGTACACACACACACATGCACACACACACACACATACACACACACACACACACACACACACACACACACACACACACACACACATGTACACACACACACTCACACATATGCACACACACACACACACACATACTCACACATATGCACACACACACATACTCACACATATGCACACACACACACACACACACACACTCACACATATGCACACACACACACTCACACATATGCACACACACACACTCACACATATGCACACACACACACTCACACATATGCACACACACACACACACACACACACACACACACACACACACACACACACACACACACACACACACACACACACACACACACACACTCACACACACACACACACACACACACTCACACACACACACACACACACACACACACACACTCACACACACATATGCACACACACACACACACACACAGACACTTTCTCTCTCACACACAAGAGAAGAGGAATAAATGCCACCAATGATGAATTCCTTTTTCATGTATGCTCACCTTTTCTTTTAGCTTCTCTCCTCTTTGTCTTTTCTCTTCTCTCCTCTTCCTCTTTTCTCTTTCCTATCTGCCAGTTCCACACGCACACATTGTGTGGCCTGATGGAGGGTGGAGGGAGGGAGGGAGGGAGGGATGGAGGGAGTTTGCACGGTGGCTGTTAGCACCTGGTTTAGGGGAGGCCTGTTTCCGTGCGCAATTATCAGCACGTCCATGCAGATAGCATCAGAGCCACCAGCCTGATAACTGAGATACCACCAACGAAGACCTCCCTCTCTCTCACACACACACACACACACACACACACACACACACACACACACACACACACACACACACACACTTAACTGTGTTCAAATGAGTATTACATGTTTCCTCTCCCAAGTTATCCCGATATGTAATGAATAATGCTGTGAACTCTACACTGCCCGTCTTGTCCTCTGCTAACTGTGCATTTTTCAAGCTTCTCGTGGGATAGCGAGAGGGAGATGTTGGTGGATAGAAAGGGCCACTGGTGCTGACGTGTGCCGCTGTGGAAGACATCCAACTCCAGCTGAGATGGAATTTGCGATTACCACAAAGAGCCTGAACTCACTCCCTCTTTTTCTGCATGATGCCTATCAGTCATCAGTCAGCAACTGGCGTGGCGTGGCACTCAGCTATTCATTAAAGATGCTATCGGGCCGGCCCAGGCATCTGAGCTGCCTTTCAGAGGCGGCCAGAACAGAGAGTTCAACAGGGAACACCTCGGCCGTACGTTGGCCTGTGTTCTACCCACACAAGAAGTGACAGCGCAGTCAGGTTATCCTGTCCTGCGTGACGTGACGTGATGATTACATCAATGTTAATGCCACCACACTGGAGGAACAGGTTTGGACCAGACATGGCTTGTTGGCTATGATAACGTGAAATTGAAAAAAAAGATGAAACTATATGAAAATGTAACACGATGTGTGGAGATTTTTGTATTCCACAACACTGAATATGTGAGTTAAACAACCTATTT
>NC_045166.1:1185610-1295610 GCF_900700415.2 Clupea harengus
TTCCAGAATGCTCTCTGGCAGCTCTTTCTGCTGCATACTTATAATGAAGGAGGAAAAAATGGAAGAACTACATTACTTATAAGACTGAGGGCTATCATTGACTATCTCCGAGGCAGATGTCTCTTCTCTTTCTTTGTCTCTTGCTGTGTGAATGGGTCCATATCACAACTTCAGTGTTGATTCTACACAGTCCATGATTATTCACCTGTACATGCAGGCATACTTATAAAAACTGTGTGTGTGTGTGTGTGTGTGTGTGTGATTTTAGTTTGAACATGCAGGTGTGCATTCCATAGGTGTCACTAATGTAAAGCTGATTAAGTGTGAGTCTGTGACACAACATAAGCAAGGTTTGATTCTCTCTCTCCCCCCGTGTGTGTGTATGTGTGTGTTTGTTTAATGTCCGTGTTTGGAAGTGTTCATAACCAGGAAGCCACATACATCAACATGATTGATAAAGTTCAGCTTTGCAGGTCCTTTGCCTTTTGTGAGAACGCCCGTCTATACGTTCCTATAGTAACTGCACTGTAAATACTGTCCACGCACTTTCAATTCTCAAAGGCTATTCCGGGGTGAGTTTCCCAGCGCCTTCCTCAGTTAACGGCTATCTTAAGGTGTACCTTAACGTATTCGAAGCGTTTCCCAAAATGTCCTGAGCTAAGGCAAAACACCGTTTCTCAGAAACCCACCCCCTGAGCCTTAGGGTTTAAAACATCTCTTAATACTGACTTTTTATTGACCTCAAAATAATCTCTCTCGCTCCAAACGCTACATGCTGCGGTCTGTTGTGAAGTAGTTTGAGCAGCGAGACGCGGCGAAATTTGTATGTATGTTTGATCAAACAGTCGGGCAACAAGCTAAAGCCGCGAAGCATAGAGTGCAAAACAAGTGGTGACATTATGTCATAGTTTATTTCTGTACCGTGACTGTCATAGTGTTCCTGGCATACAGACGGCCTAGGCTACTCTATACACCTTCTAAAGTTGCTTTTTCAGTTCTATGTTAAGTTGCTGACACACATCAAGCTGTGGCCTAAAAGGCTTTGCCACGGAACGTTTCAAGCTTAACTGTGAATCCAGTATAGGCCCAATAAGTTGTAGTTTCCCTTACAAATACAAAACTGATATAACACGTTCAGTTGAAACTACAAAGACTTCTAATATGTTAGCATGACTCATATAAATGCCTTCGTCAATATCAGACTACTAATTCGATATTGCTCAAAATGCATTCATTTCTGATTCTGAGTCTATTTGAAGTACGTGGAATATTTACAGCCATTCATTTTTTAATTGTTATGATTTTACACCGGGAAGGAATCCCTCAGAAAATAGCCTATTTCTCTGTTTGCAAAGCAGGCTCTCTCAAACCAACCAATGAACTTCCCAGACCCACTTTTTTGCAATAGCCTTCCACTTTTAAATTCACAACGCCTCAGTTTCACTATGGGCAAACAAGGTCTCCCTTATACAGAAGTGGTCTGACATTTCTTTATCCTATACTGTTAGTTTAAAAAAAATATGTAAATTATTTCTAAATTGCCCCTGGGGTATAATACTATTTCAATATTAGCACTGAGCACCGAACAGTGATGAATGGAGTAGCCTATTACCCATGAAGAACATACATTTGTTTAAGCATGATGTAGGTTAGTCAAAGTTGTTTCCTCAATTGTCCAACCAGTCCTTTTCTTTTTGAGAGCTGTGGAGAACTCGGAGTGAAAAATGCCTTCAACTATATAGGCACCCTTACCTCAGCCGTCCCAAACGCATAGGCCATATTTGAATTTCAACTAATTCAGCCACAATTATCCACATGCTCGTATCTGTGTTATTGGTATGATGCATATTCAACAATTATTTAGCTTAGTTGAAGATCGTTTCATAGCTTAGGTATATAGTTTGAAATGGCAATTTAAGTCCACAAAATGTGGCTGTAAAATTCCCGATTTATCGGAGTTTCCACAGTTGGCATAAGTTACTTGTGTGCACAAGCCGCACAGTCGCTTAGTTTTCGTAGATGTAGCATACTTACTACGGGTTTGAATGCAATCGACAAAAATATTTAAGATGTCCAACTACTACTACTGAAATATGAATAATAATTAAATTATATTGTTTTGTTTTAGCCATAATATTAATAACACTATTAAAAAGTTCTGCTCGATTTCTCTCTAACAAAAAACAGATGCTATAAACCAAACCCTGAAAACGTACCCTCTTCGCCTGTAGAAAGGGCCTTACTTTTTTAAACTTAACTCCAGAAGCAAACCTAACATCCGTAAAAGATGTCGAACAGACAACTATAAGTCAACACTTCTATGGAAATCACTTGGGCATTGATGTAAGCTACAATTAACGAGCATAAATGATCTACACAAAATCAAATAATGAAGAAAAATATTGTAGAATAATATTGTAGGCTACATCACTCAAAAAGTGGCTCGCTAGATCGCTGCAGATGCACAAGGTGATTGTATTCATGGCTCACGCTTGTAGATTACCATCAGCTGAACTCAATCAAGTGCAAGTTTTAGGGCCTGATCATTTGCATCTTTGCCGAAGCGTTCATTGGTCTGAGCATTGTCATTTACGTGTATGATGAATTCGGGCAGCTTGCAAAATATAATAAAATCGAAAACATGACAAATGTGGTCAAAGGGGTTAAAATGCACAGGATGAAAGAACGAAAGGTCAGTCATTTTTAGCTTACTGGTACTATGAGATAGCATCTCCAGAGACGCCGTTCAGTGCACGGCGTCATTAACTCCAGTTAGCACAAAGAAGATAAGGGCTAATATGGTGAGATAAAAGCCAAAATAATGTATTTTAATAAAGGCTTTTGGCCTGCGTGAATTCTCATTGCATTCCATCTTTGTAAAAGGCAGCCGACTTTTTGTGTAATGTAGAATCAGCAATGAAGTATCACATTCGGTTGGTAAACACTTGTAAAGAGTAAAACATTAAAAAAAAATACCATATTAAATACTGATTGGAGAGATGCCCTTTCTTTTTACATGCCTTTATTAAGCATATTTACAAAGGAATTTATTTAGAAAATATATATAATAAACCTTTCAAAAATAGTTAACATTTACATACATGCTCACTTACAATACATTCTGGCTCCTCGGCTTGAAAACATTTTGTTTTGCTTTAATGCATGCATGCTCAGGAGCAAATAAGGTAACATTTTCCATCGACCCTCTACGGCTATACATTTCTTTACGTGCCACAAACATTTGTATTGTGCCACCATGTGTATTTCTTTTGGGCAAGTCTTAAGTTGGGCGAGTCAAAAGACAAAGACCCCTGCAAATATTGCAGAAATTAAATCAAGGCATTCCATCTTGCAGTCCCATCTTTCGAAACAGTTTGAGAGGAGCCAAACAAGACTAACTGGCTTATTACAACCTCTTAACTTACTGGAAGTCATGAAAGTGCATGCCCAAAATCGTGTTTTCCCTTCTCCTTGGTAGCAACTCGGCTTGGGATTCCATGAGTATGTGCTGCAGTTAGGAGCCTGAGGTAGTGAGCGCGAGCCCGTGGACGCTACTCAGCGTCTCGTGCTGGTGCTTGCTCAGAGGACTCGGAGGTTTTCTGTCTCCAGCTGAAAACAAACATGGGAGGTGTTTATGCAGCAAATAGGTCGTAACTCTCCCCTTCAAATATCATGACCTGAAATATTGCGCCAATTAAACTAAATAAAGGTCACCTATGTCTGGATGTTAGTTGAATGTGAACTTCCATTTGACAAATTGATATTTATCTCTACCATAAAATACAGATGTGGCAAGTAAGTCCTATGTCAATATTTTGAAAGTCCCCATTTGGCATTGCTGAATAAAGAAGTCAAATGCTGCAGGTCCAATCGATCAAACCGGATGTGCCGTGCTGAATAATCAGTTTACCTTCTCGTGACGAGTGCTTGAAGGCCATAGGTGAGTGCAGGCTTGGCGCATGCATGGATGTGGCGTTGTTGGGATGAGACAGCGTACCTCCTTGGGACTGCCACGGGTGTCCAGTCACATAATTACCACCATATACCCCGTATTGGTTGGCTGGAGAGTATGCACAAGCTTGAACATAACTGGATAGGCTAGACGAAGACTGACAGACAGAAACAAAACATTTGCAAGTTAGTGCACATCCATAATAAGCCAAATTGTATTATTGTGTATTTTAATTAAAATGACACATTCTACTTCCTACATCGAATTGATTGCCAAGCTAAAACTAACCACAAGTCGGTAATAATTCAGTAACTCAACAATCAACGAAAATGTGACGGTCAATTAACCTATTCAAACCAATCACAGCCCTTACTCAGGCAAACATTCAATTCTTATGCAACATCTATTTGACTTGCGAGATGTGTAAAGAGGACAACTAGCCTGTTACCTGTGGGTATTTCATGTCCGCCTCTATGGGAGACTTTTCAATGCCATTGATGGCGTGTGCAGATGGAAATGTGGCTCTGTTCATGCTAGTCCAGTCCTCTAACTTCGGCTGGTAACCCTCAGCTCCAGCAATAGCTATTTATAAAATGTCAGCCAAAGAACAATGAGAAAATATACTTTGATTAAAACTAGTCACGTGAATAACTATAAATATCTACGTAAATATGGGGAATTAATGGAATTAATTACAAAAATGATATTGTAAAAGTGTGTGTTGGCTATAAAGAAAGTTCGACCAAACATACATTGTGAAGAAGGATCTTGCGCTTAGGCGTTTAAGGCAAATATATTTAAATAAATGTCATGTAAAGTAATGTGTATACGAGATACATATTATTTGCTTAAACATTAATTTTCGAAAACCACGAATTGCCGATTCAAGTGGCACTCCAGAAACCAGATATGCCAGCAGGCTTTAAAAGGCCTTGAATGGGCTATTGGGAAATTGTGCTATCTATCTATTAAACACAAGTAATCTGAAGGCGAAAGAAAAAAGCAAATAAATAAAGTTTACATGAAAGTTTACACAAAATAAAGTTTACATTAAAGTTTACACAAAATAAATGTGTACACTGTATTTAACCGATACAATGTAGGCCTACATGCTACATCGTAGACAACACGTGTATAATATATAATTTATTTCCATCCTCTTTTCAATCTAACTATTATTCTGACTCTTAACGATGACTGTTGGAAGGGGCAGAAGTGCAATCATTCAATAAATATAAAACATTAGCACTGGCATAGGCCAATACATTTCTAAAACAAATGTTGTAGGCTTAATGCGTCATTTTAGACAGAAACAGGGTATCTGGAAAAATTGAATACAGAATAGATTTGAAAGAGATTGAACACAAACCTGACGGATCCATGAAGGCCCGGATGCCTAAAAAATTGCTAACAGTGTGCATCGACGACCAGGCCCGTGATAGGCTGACATGCCCTGCTCCCACTGGCACTCCAGGTGCGTTCCCCAGCTTGTTCCCGGTAGGCGACATTGTATTGGGATATGAGTAGGGATACATATGATTGTACGGTATCTGTGGAGGTTGTGGCTTACTGGTTTCATACTGATTCGGTTGAGACATATTTCCAATCTTGTTCCTCAGAATTCGGCTAATGGAGCTAACTGACGGAACGTTGTATTTGTCGCAAACTCCATCTGCAAGAAGTCTGTCACGGATTTCCCAAGCAAATATTCCAGGATCCGATATCTTGTATTCCCTAATGCTTTTTACGACATTGGGTGTTGTTACTCGGGGCTTACTTCCTCCAATAGCACCTGGTAAAATCGAACCAGTTTCGTTGTACCTCGCCAAGATCTTGCTCACACAACCATGCGAGACGCGCAGTTGTCGACTGATATCACATGGTCTTATTCCGAGCTGGGCCAACTCTACGATTCTTGCTCGGATAGCGTTGGGAAGAGGTCGGCCATTAACGAATACACCCCCCAGCTGGTTGACTTCTCCGTATGTTTGATCTGTAAAAGAGTAGATACGTGTGTCAAACCATAGCACACAAGTTACCAAAACAATCAACTAATGCTGTAGGCTACCATACTCTCATAATGTCTGGACATTTTCCCCCCAGCTTTTACACTCATGTATTATTTCTACCAAATGATGGTTATTGCAGAATGTTAGAAGACTTTAAATATCACATTTACAAAGGCCATGGAGCAATGCTACCTTACACTCACTATATAGGCTAATACATAGAATGTTAGTCGCAGACTGTGGTTATTAAACAAGCATTTGCAGCCAAAGGAATGACGCTATGCGCAACAATGTTTTGCTTGTGAAAATTAAGTCCGAGCGTTGCTCTGCTTATTAAATTCAACTGAATATGATCAAATGGATTTAATCATGTTAAAAACTTACCCATTTGCGCATGCTCTCCTTGATACACGTTTTACAGGT
Organism: Clupea harengus; assembly: GCF_900700415.2. NCBI lineage: Eukaryota > Metazoa > Chordata > Actinopteri > Clupeiformes > Clupeidae > Clupea > Clupea harengus. The sequence goes on from NC_045166.1 coordinate 1,191,995, forward strand.
AATTTCCAGTTGCAAAAAAGCGCTGGTTCTTGCGTCTGAACATCGGGACAGGACTTGCACGAGTGTCCCGGTCTGTAGTGCTCTCCTTTTCCCCTTTAAAACGAGCTGACAATCAGTGATTTAAGGTAAGCGATCCCAATGATCTTTGCCCCAGAAGAGGAAGAGTGTCCATCTCAGAGGCTGAAGTGTGCTCAGATTGATTTGACGCCTTGTTCACGTCCGTTTCTCCAGTTACATTTTTGTTCTTCGATTTCATTGGTCCTCGCCAGCATCCACGCAATAATTTCCTGTATCTGGCTGCTCCCCTTTGACAAGCACCATTCCGCTGAGAGGAAGTTTGCTTTATATCAATCAATATAAATATGTACAGCGTTGACAAATCACACGATTTACGCATTTTACTGTGATCACAAATTTAGCCTATACTTCAGAAAGAGTTGTCCGTTAGTTTTTTTGGTGATGACTGAATGAAAATGAAAATGAACTGAAGTCCACCATGTACCAAACGACGTCAAAATAAGGGCTAAGAAGTAATTAAGTCTTGAACTACACACGGCTTTATGACCTACAAAACGTAGCCTACTGTATAAATAAAATAGCACTGAATTGAAGATCACGCATATTTGGCACATGTCAAGATGAGAAAAGACAACTCACTTTATACAGTTCAGCTAAATAATCCCATGAAAAGTTTCCGATTTCCTTTTATTTTAATATTCTTTCATTCTTTATCTTTCACAGGTGGCACAAACATACTCATTTAGTTCAACGTGTGTAATCATGGCTTTTTGAGAGTAAAATACATCGCAGGCCTCTTTGGGTCTCTGAAAGATGAGAATGCCAGGATTTCTTTGCAATCATTTTGAAGGTCATGGAATTGTAGTTCCAGTGGAGTCTTAGAAACGTAAAGACATCACAGATGACAGCAATAGCCCGGCCATTTCCTCAAGTAAACTTAATGCCGAATATTTTTGTATCCCAGTTGATGGAACGGTGGTGTTAATTAGCCTAATATTGACCTGCAGCAGATGGAAGAATCACATTCGCACGGTGGTGACCTATTGTGAACACGCTATGCCCGATGCCGAGTGCAGGTATTGATGCCGAATAGCCATGTTTTAATTCCAATGTATCTAAATAGCATTACAAACTTGGACCTCTCAGGCTTTTAAGAAAGGTATTTTAAACTGGAAATACATAAGCTAAGTTACGTTTCCTACAACTTGCATTACTCATGGGGTAAAGACGTATCCAGGATAATTTGCATCTTGGTCAAGTGCATGCATTAGACTGTTCAGTGAAATTATAGTGAGCATAGGAAATTACAGATGGCATCTTCAAAAGGCTGTATACCCAGATGCAAGCGTTAGGTCGCTTTGTTTTTTTTTGGCCAACGTCATAAACTGAGAGAAGCAACTTGTTTCTCACATTTTTCTGACGAGGATCCACCGTATTGATTTCTTTTAAGAGGTTTTAACTTGTTTTGAAAATTAATCTTTTGTTCATACAGAAGTCACCAAAAAAGATGCATGAAGAAGAACATTTCAGTATAGGCTACAAAACATGCATGTACCATAACGTTCAACTTGTAGCTTACCACATGAAACAAATCTACCAACAACTAGACTTCGGTATAAATGTGATTGTGTCAAACATAATTTGAGTACAATGTTGCCTAATAGCATTTCAATGACACCCGAAATGATACCATTGTTTTGTTCGGTTGTAAGAGAATAAGGGCGTGTTGCGACAGATATCTTACTTAATGCAACCCCCATCGCCTTTGAACCGCCAGAGATGGACTTGTTGTTGGTTGTATACCAAGCAGCAACTGACACGGGAACGAATCTAACCCTGGTGTGGCACGGACCTATCACATCAGGACCTTATAGCTACAGCTATACCAGGAATGTACTACATGTTTGGTGTGATAATTACACTCGAGATTAAGAAAATGGTTTGATTTTATTTGTCTTAAATGCCTGTGTTGCTAATCGAAAAAGACCTGGAATGACTTCCAGGTTATGAGCTATTGTAGGCGATAATGGTCATGCGTATTATAAACCAAAAACCTGCAATGCTTGGGTAAATCTGTTAACAATATTGATGAGGTTAAGCGTCCCAATAATTTAGTTGAGCCTTTGCTATGAATTGTAAATGACCAAGTCTGTGTACCACGGCTGCAAACTCCGAGGCTGCAGTTCATGTCACACTTCTCGTGAGAGATATTTGTTTTGTGTGAATAAAACATTTTAGATAATAGGCCTAAACTTAAAATAGATGATAGTTGATACACATTCACTCTTAACCGCACAACAACTCCACGAACACGAATTTCTGGCTTTCACCGACACTGAGGTAGCCTACTTGTGATTCATGCCTTAGGAGAAGAAAAGAAACTCGAGCATTAATTTAATAATGGCTTGTGTGCTTCGGGAATGTCTAATAATTTCCCTTTGAATGCACAACTTTAAATGAAAAAGACTGTTAACTCTTTTTAATTGGGCTTTCATTAACACCTTGCAAAGAGAATTAGCTCTACCTGTTCCATGGTTCATTGCTCTTACAGTGTTCACTAACAAAGTTTTGTTTCTCGTTGCAGGGCGCAATGGAAAATAATTAAATAGTCTACAACCATAAGGCGACTAATTTACTTTAATCATGCCTGGTGCGCATGCAGCTGTCACGTATGGCTGGGATATTACTCATGAAGGGAAATCCCTAACTTTAAACTGTTTTTGAATGTACATTCCGTATTGGATGTGTTTACGTCATGTGCATAACTATGCAATTGGCCATGGTTTTACAAGAGCACCAAGCGATCACTAATTTAGGCGTGCAGGAGGAGGTTTTTTTTTTTGGCTAGCTGAGGTGGGTAGGTGGGGAAGTTAGGGGAAAATAAAGTGGGCTGCCTTCGGATTCTTGACAAAGGCTATGTTTCCTGGTGAGGCAATCAATCTGTATGCCAGAGGTTTGCTTTGAACACCCAAGGCCTTACCAAGTAGAAAAGCATCACTCCATGGACAACAGGCCTTAGCAGATGCCAAATGTCCAGAATAGGTAGAAGCAACATGCTATTGCTACAGCCTACGTGTATTAAAAAAACTGATGGACCTAAATGTTGCCTTTGATTTTGAGGTTCTGACTGATTAGGAGAGGAAAAATAATACAGTTGTGGTGTACTATGATTGTGGTGTACTATGTCAAAACCCATGTCAATCTACATTTTTGTTCTTGTCAAAAACCCTCTTCCAAAAGTGACAAAGCTCTGGTCAGGACTCACGGTGATCCCTCATACTGTCTGGACAGAATATTAACATTCATTAAAAGAGGTTGAATTCATGAAATCCATATAAAACCTCAGATTCAGGCATTCAGATCCGTGGCAACCAGCTATTGGCCAGTGGGAGGCCTCAGGGTTCTTATAAACGTGGTCTATGACTATGGATTTAGTTGATTCAGACCATCTGTTTCTGTTCTGTTCCATACATCTTTTAATGCCGCCACTAATCGTTTGATGAGGCATCTCAAACAGCACTGGTGCATGATCCAGCTCAATCATGGTAATAGAGCTGGAAGCGAACTCTTTTTATAGATATTATTTATGCCCCATTCTATAATTACATATTTCAGATTTGGATGTTTGCTTCGGTTTTGTGACGTACAGATGCTGTAAATAGCAAAAAAGGCCCGTATGAGCCCTTTGTTAGAATGTGAATGTGTTGGATTTCTGTATGTTATGACACTAACTGATTGTCAAAGCACAGCTGCCATATGAACATGATGTACAGTGAAGAACAGCTTCATGTTGTGGTTTGAAAACGGGACGAGTTGAAAGTGTCCAAACGTTGCCATAAAGCTTCAGCGTGACCCAGGACTGGCATATTGCTTAGCGCAGTGACCCATTGAGGAGCCCCGATGTGTCAGCAGAAATCCAGCTAGTGGGAACACAGAGAGCATAAAATGTGCTCCAGATAAGAGAAACATTCTGGACAGTCCTTGGCTTCACTAATACTGAGCAACAGTCCTGGACTCTGTGCACAGCACCCATTGCACAACACAGAAATATGTGTTTTTTGAAACAGAGAAATTTGTAATGCTAAACCTCAATGGCTATTTGTGGAGTAGCTTACAATATCTGGGAAAACTGACAATCCACATTTATTTTTCTTCTTCTTTCTTTCTCTTTTCTACTACTACATTTCCCTGATCGAGCCCATTGCACTTATGCTTAAACAGAACCGGTTATGGAAGACGCTGTGACTTATAAGGCAGATAAGGCAGAGAAACTGAATGCATTCTTCAGAATCTCGTGTGCCCCCCTAGCCACCTGTGTTGTGTACTAGGGCATAAGAAAGATACTGCATTTGAGAAACATTAACTGACTTCCCAAGTTCACTGGCAGTTGCTCCGCACCGCACTGCAGAGATGCCATTAGAATAGCCTGCTGTATGCTTCCACTGCAGGTATGTCGTGAGAATAGCCTGCTGTGTGCTTCCACCAGGCAGGTATGTCCTCGTTTCACACATTGCCCAATCACCTTGTGGTAATTTAATTGACATTTGATTGATATGAAACAGAACCCCTGTGTTTACAATTTAGATAGGATTTTCTATTCCAGTAAAAACGGAGAAGATTAATTCAGGTACTCGTGATTTTAAAAAGGCAAAACCACAGTCCTATTACAACAATAAAAAAAGCTTTATTACTTCTTAAACTACATATATTTCTGGGAATAATTATTATAGCATAATTGATGGTATATGTGGTAAGTAATTGAGAGGAATGTCCTTAAGTCTCTATCCATATCAAGGGCCACTTAAAAGACTATACGGAGTCTGACCCCAGGGGCAAATTGAGACGAATATTTTAGTGTTAACAGTGTCTAAATGATGAGCACTAGGATTCCTGACAATATACTAGCATTAATCTTACCTTACCCTCATCTAACTGTACCTTATCCCTAAACACAGGGGATTTAAAAACAGCTAAAACAATACGACTGTAAGATATCTGCAAAAAAGCAAGTAATAGCTGGAAATACATATTAGTAACTTATATGGCCCAAATAAAACACTTACATTATCGTTTCAAACTGTGTTTTACTGTATAGGCCTACTGTTCATTGACATGCACATTGATATTCATGGATTCAAATGAAAGGTAGGCTAGATAAAAATGAATGTTGTAAACTGTAGCATTTAGAATAGAAGACAGATTAGACAGTAAATGTCAAAAATGTGAAGACATTAAATGGTGCCTAACTATACTGAAATTAATTTATATTAAGCAAATGTTTTCAAATATAGGTCTATCAACAAATATGAATGGGCGCTTTATATTTATATGTGTTGTTTGAAATAAAGAATCCAGTAAAATTGAAATGGTGTCCTCACTCAAATACATTACATTCCTTATGCAATGGCGCTCTCTTCTGGCCGATACGAATTCAAATCCTTTTCAGTTTAGGCTGCTCCCGAGGCTTTTAAAGTTGTCATTATCAAAAAAAGCAAGCAGGCTTGAGCGACGTTTCTTATAAATCTTTATGAGAAATTGATTGTTTCATTTTTAGACTTTCACTTTAAAATAAATAGGCTACCACTATCCATGCACACATTTGTCATTGTCATTTGTCATCATTGTAATTTCATCATTAAATTATTAAATAACGAATCAGCATTATCATGCCATCACAATGTAACTTGAATATGTATGAAGGGTCCTTAATTTGGACACAATTCCCCCTATTTCCAAATGTCTTTTGTTGATACAATTGAGGCCAACCCTTTATGAATCTTAAAAACTAAAATGCTTAATGACAAATTAAAAACTTCATGCTACCTTAAACTTTAATGGTTAAAATCCCCCAAAAATATGTAAAGTTCTAAATGAGCACAGTAAAAGTGTGTAGTAAAGTGCTGTGCTGTGAAGTAGGTGTGAACGCATAGTTTAGATTAGAAGGTCGTGTAATGGTGAACCAGACGATGGCGCTCTACCCCAACATAACTGCTGCTGGACCGAACAGAGAGGCAGTGGTCCAAACTGCACTCTGTGACAGGATTTGAACAGGAGGCCTTGGACATCTTCAAATAGAAGCCCTTCAATTTGTTTTAGTAATTTGAAAGGGGAACCAGGAATTTCCGAGGGGTTGACTACCATAGAATTCCATTTAGGAGAATATTAAAAGCATGTTGCGAACATTTTGGGTCGCATAACTTGCATTTTAAGGGGTGTTGCGTGGTTTCGGGTAAATTAAGATGAACAACGTTGGCTACACTGTACGAAGACCGAAGAGTCTGTAATTGTAAGGGCTATGGGTGTGGTAAACAGTAGGCCTGGATCATTTGATTATAGTGTTTATACATAATAGATTTATGTCTATTTAGTTTTCTAGGCTATATCTGCTCAAACCCTATAACTAGTTCCGCCTACTGTGTATATCCCCTTGACGAATTAGAGTAATGGGAATTATTTGGTAAGAATGGTAGGCTAAACATGACGTGTAGAATAATCTACTCTCAGTAAGAAAGCAGAAAGCACCTTGACACTGACTTCTGATGTAAACCTATCTGGAAGCCACGTTTTCGCCTGAACTGACAGTTTTAAGAAGGAACAAAAAAGTTAAATTGATGACATTTTCGACTTCTGGATGTCTACAAGAACATGTTCAGTTCTCATTTGAGTCAGCAGAGTTCGCCAAAGCATTGCAATTCACATTAGCACCAACTGAGAAGCATTTCGAGACCAGTCTGCCAGCGCTTGTTTATACTAAGTACTAAGTGTCTACTACAAGTATTTGCAAAGCAGATTATTATTATGTTTTACTGTCACTCACAAGGACCGTTTATGGACTGGTATACGACAGGAAAACAGGTGGGGATCGGGTTTTCTGAAGAACTGGACTCGGGTGAGGAAGGTATACTGAGCTATAGAGATCTTTTCAAATAGGCCTGTATAACCAACTGTAAAATGTCTTGTCACGTGTTGGTAGGCCATTTATTATTATTTGATCAGAATAGGGATTATAACATACCGTAGTTATTTTGGGTTTGACTATAGCCTATACGCATTCCTTCATACATCTAATGTGGGTGTTATCAAGGAATGCAGAAAGTGTCATAATTCATTTGCGAATCTATAAAATCTACTCTTCATCATTTCAGAATTAAACGGAGGAAAGATAGGCGTGTGTTGTGTTTGTCACTCTCTCGCATACACACACAGGCACACAGAGAGAGAGAGTGAGAGAGAGGAGGGGAAAGAGGAGGGGGAATCTCAAATGAATGAAGAGATAGCCGATTGAAAGCAGTTGAATACCATGACAACTCGGAACAACCTCAGATTTATTCCAATCAGTTAGGGTGCATTGTGAGGGGGCGTCAATCATCTATTATGTCGTACCCGAAATAAATGCAAAACCTGATCCTGCACAAAAACTTTCAACAGGAGCCGGACATTTGTCTACACTCCTGCCTTTGTTCGCAGCTTAGCAATCGGTTTGTATTTGTGTTTGCTCGGTTCGACCACCCAAGATGGAAAGAAGGCTGGGTGAAAACGGGCTGCTTTGTCACCCACGTCACATAGGCCTATAGCATAAGCGCAGAGAGGAAAGAGAAGTGAGAAAAGCTCCAAAGGGAAACGACTGCAGACATCTCTCTCTCTCTCTCTCTCTCTCTCTCTCTCTCTCTCTCTCTCTCTCGGTATGTGTGCAAAATACAGAAGCGAGAGAGAGAGGTGGAGAGAGACAGACAATGTGCGTAATAATTTCATTTTAGAGGACAGAATGTATGTGTCACCTTGAGTGTTGAGGTGACGGACTTAAAACATGTAAAGTGCCCAGGTGTCTCATTTATCACAACTTTCAATTTACCATCAATAAATATCTGTCATACATTATGATTTTTTTATTTTTATTTGAGCACTTTGGCCCCAGTTAGGAATAACAAGCCATTAAATAATAGGGAGTGTCCTAACTAAATGTAATTACATAATACAAATAGGTTACAAATAGTTTACTTGATAGAATAAGGCCTAATAATGTCTGTCTATTTAAACATGCGGGCTACTGGCTGTATTGGCATTTTTTTCAGTATCGAAGTCTTGGTAGCATGGTCCATTTATAGGGACCAGTTACGTGTAGAGGCTCTTGAAATTACCTTTATATCATCACTGAGGACCGACTTATTTTTAATTGCTATGATAACAGCACAGAAAGAGAGAAAGGACTGAAGGATTTAAGTGGCAAGACACGTATTGTTCCTGTTCTCAAACAAGAGTCGATTGCGCGCTGTTTATACTCCTTGACTTAAGCCTGAATCAAAATATTGACCCAAAACGGTTTCATGAATTGGCCACTTGTCACATTAAACAACTGAATATTAATATGGTCAGCCCATTAACTGCGTCTTTAGCGTCAATGAAAACATTTTCTCAGCAAAAAAACACATCAATTTAAAACTACGGGCTTTTTCTATTCAATGGGCACTTAAATGGGATGATGGAATCATTTCGCGCCATCTTTGCAATTAAATGTCACGTAATACCCTCTCGTCGCATTTTTGATGCATCAATGATGGAGGCTCAAAAACCCCCAATTTCACATCCATAAACAGTCTTCATCCACTTGACTCTAAAGATCCGCCCACACGCAGCCGCACGTTTTGTTGTGTTTGGTGATGCTTTGCCCAGTACTGTTGACATCGACCTTATATGGACCAATCGGTCTAGGACTGGCTGCTCTCACCCAAAGCAGTCATGGTAGCAGTGCATCCATGAGTTGCATCTTCATCAACTGCACTGGTGTTCAAGCTGGTCCTGCTCGACGCATCTGTAGCCTACTATCTGGGCTAGGCTTCTCGACCGTGCAGTCATAGACTGCGTCTCGGAATTTGACAAGAGAGGACACTCGGTCCTTTATGAATTCCTGTGGTGATTTATATAGATTCAGTGTCTCAAAAAGCTTATTTTTGACCTCATATTAGAGAAAAAAATGTCATTGCGCAACACAAAGACGGGATTCTCCGTGAAGGACCTCCTGGACCTTCCCGACACGAATGATGAAGGATCTGGGGCTGAGGAGACTGACGAGGACACTGCAGAGGACACCACTGAGGCTAATGTGCGAAGTCCCTCCGGCAGTGGCCGACAGTTATCTCTCAGCACCCTGTGCATGACTAGTGGAAGTCAGTGCACAAGATGGCTTACGTCTGGAAATGCTTCAGTTCACTACACACGTGAGTAGATTTTTTTTGTCAGTTATTGAGAAGTGATTTTGATTGTTAGTTGTAAAGTTTACACTGCGCATAATAATAAAAGGCACCACAATGCACGGAGATTACGAAGGAATTAATTGAAGTCATTTTAAACTATTTACAAACTTAGTTAAGTTGCAAAATAGCCTGTTATAAGTCATCAGACTTGAATGTTTCATATTTTCTTAAACAAAAAATGCTCTTAAGGGGCAAAATTGAACTATTGTTAAGAATGGAAAAAAAAGAAAAGGGCACGTCATAAAGTGGTTGCATAAACGGAAACATCTTCTCTCAACAGTGGATACGCTAGCAGAAGACACACAGCAGGATTTAAAATCTCCAGAGCTGTCTACGGATGAGTCGCAAGATAATGATAAAGAGTCTTCTGGAGACAACAGCGATGCGGGCAAGAGGAGGAAGCGAAGGGTTCTGTTCTCTAAAGCGCAAACTTATGAACTTGAGCGGCGCTTCAGGCAGCAACGGTACCTCTCCGCGCCAGAGAGGGAACACCTCGCCAGCTTACTGCGCCTTACCCCAACCCAGGTCAAAATCTGGTTCCAGAATCATCGCTATAAAATGAAGAGGGCGCGGACCGAGAAGGGAGTGGACATGGGCCACCTAACCTCTCCGCGGAGAGTGGCCATTCCTGTTTTGGTTCGAGATGGGAAGCCGTGCCATGCGCTCAAACACCAGGAACTTGCCACGTCTCTGCAGGCCGGAATATCATTCTCTCCCTTCAGTGGTCAGCCTATTCGTCAAATGCACATCAGTAGTCATCTCAGCCCGGAGGCCATTTCACAACTTTCCACGGTCCACCAGTTGGCACAGATGCAGCGCTGGTCTTGGTGAGGCACTATGATGGTCAATCTTAAGTTAAACCAGAAGTGGAAAGATACCGTGATTTGCAAAAGCAAATATCTTACCTTCTGGCCCAACTACGACTAGCCAATATGCATCTACAGTAGCCTACTGAAGTCTATTCGTCCCTGTAAAAAGACTGTGCTTCTTTACTTGTGGTCGTTGCCATTGCTGTTTTGGATGTAGATGATTTTGTCACATGAATGTAGACAAAAGTGAAATTTGTGTTGTTTGTAATGTATATTGATCTTAAATATTTATTACCAAAATAAAACTCCAGTGATTGTATTTACATTGTTCTTTTTGTTTATTTTATTTATTATAACACTTAGCCTATCCAGGAATGCTTGTGATAGCCTCTAAAGGAAAATTCCTCGGTCAATCCTGTTATATGCTTACTAATATTTAGTGCAATTTTCAAATAAATCCTTATTGGGTTATACATGAGTTTAGAATCAAATTGTTAGCTAGCCTATTTAATGTTTGATCTATAATTTCCGTCTGGTCAGGCTCTGTTGTTGCCTATTCCAACGATTGTATTTTCCTCTGGGTTTTAAAATGTGCAAATTAACGAAGAAAATTCTCTCAAAATAAGAATTTAAAAATAAGAATGGGTTGGCCATTAATGAGCCAAAAAAAAAAATAAAAATGCGGACAGACGTCGTTATGATCCCTTTGTTCACGATAAATCGGGCAACTTGTAAAACAAAATGATTAGCTAAAAGTCTAACAGATTAGAAATTATTGTTATTTTAAGAAAACTCAACTGGGCAGCAACATAGGCCATTGGCCTATTCCGCATTACTGTTTTAGAGTAAATATTTCAGGCCTTAGCTACCTAAGGCTGCGTTTAATACTTTGTGAAAGGCATTTCAGCCTTGTAACTATTATCTTGCTCTTTTTAAATGTCCCTTAATCTGTTTGCCACAACACACCTAAAAGATGTAACAGGTAGAATTAGTGTTTTAAAAATAAGACAATTAGCCTTCCCTTCAATTAAAACGTTTCTGGTTAATCATATTCTGGTTAACATTCTTCATTTAACATATCCTTCTCCACTATGAAAGCTGTTTTTTTTTTTCAGATATTGCCAACAGCTCAATAAACTTTATGTCTTTAAGTGTTTACTCAGGCCAAGAAGAATAGGCTTATATCATTTTTTGGTGGGTCCCGATGAAAAGCCTCCCACGTTTCAAACTAATTTGGTCTAAATAGAGGAAATGCGAGATGGTGCAAGTTTGTCGCCATTGCAAACCAACATGTCCTTGTCCCTTTCTGGTTCAGATGTCCTGGTGAGACACAATCCATTCTTAGGACTGAGAAGTAGCCTATATCCTCGTGTTTGCTTCGACTGTCTTGTATCAATGTGGTGTTGTACTCAGTGGCCCACTGCTGTCCTTTCTGAAGAGGCTGGGTGGGTCTCCACATAAAAACATAACTGTGTTACGCTGTCAAATACAACTCTGTTTCCCTTAATGCCAAGACAATCAATTCCTTTCACGGGCCTCTGGGCAATGTAGTCTACCCATGAAGAGACAATAGTTTTGATCACATATATCTTACTCAGAACTCGGAGTTTTACCATTAACTAGGCTACATTTTGCAGAGGAAAGCGTAGACGACTGTAATTAATCAATTCGAACTGCACTCTTAACTGTCAATCTGCCTGTTTTCAACATGTCGCTATTCAGCAAATCACCACGTGGTGGTAGTATAAGTCAACAATATTTTCTTCAACATTATTCGAAACCCCTTTTCACAAGGGGAAACGTTGTTCTTTTCAATACCCGTCCTTTTTTTTTTTACCGTTTGGATGGTTTGGTTTAAAACGTTTCTATCACGCTCATAGGCTACGCAGTTTTGGTGAGATCTTGTCAAGACTCTTTATATCTTTCTCTCAGCTCATGTATTGGCGACAATAAGAAGACAATAAACCGATTGGATTTGATTAACTTATTTTAAAGAATGAGCAGTAAGTCAGTTTATTATACCTCTAAGGACAACTCAGCAATGAAAAAACATTGTTCAGCCATTTTAAGTCAGCTGTTATGAAACACAGCAGGTATACTCTTAATAAAGGTCACATAACACGACATACATTAAATATATAATGGCTCATTCCTCATTCTCCCCTAGGGTCAACCACAGTTGCTATGGAATGTCTTTAACAAAAAAATATAGATTGATAAGTGTTACTTCCTTCCACCAATACCTCATAACATTAAGTGGCCTTTACTTGGGTGTTTCACAAAGCCATATTTCTAAGAGCAAGGTTACGGAGACACTGGGAAAGAGAAGCCTTAAGCAAACCAATCTGACAGAGGTCATCTACACCAGGGGAAGAGAGAGAGAGAGAGAGAGAGAGAGAGAGGGGGAGAGAGAGAGAGAGAGAGAGAGAGAGGGAGGGAGGGAGAGGGAGGGAGAGAGAGAGAAAGAGCAGGTTGATGCTGAAGTATGTATAAGTGGTAGAATTGAGAAAGACTGTTTACCAAGAATTCCTGTTTCTTTTTTCTCTGAGAAGAGCTATAGTGGTGTAAGTGCTGGTTATAGTGATGTCTCACAAATGATGTATGGTAAGGAGGATATGCTATGGATCTGGGTATAAGGTAATATAATGGATATTCTATGGATCTGGGTATCATGTAATATAATGGATATTCTATGGATCAGGGTATAATGTAATATAATGGATATTCTATGGATCTGGGTTTCATGTAATATAATGGATAATGTATGGATCTGGGTTTCATGTAATATAATGGATATTCTATGGATCCGGGTATTATGTAATATAATGGGTATAATGTAATATAATGGGTATTATGTAATATAATGGATATTCTATGGATCTGGGTATCATGTAATATAATGGATATTCTATGGATCCGGGTATTATGTAATATAATGGGTATAATGTAATATAATGGATATTCTATGGATCTGGGTATAATGTATTATAATGGGGGTAGGTGCAGCCTGAGAGGGAAACAGTTGTGAGCCAACATTAGGCCAGGTCTAATAGAAGTGGCTTTAATTATGCCTTTTTCTTAGGTGATAAGCTGAAAGACATAATCGAGTCTTTGAAGATGCATTTTAGAAGTATTATAAGATTGTAAGTTTACAACTACGGACAGAAAGGCAAATAACGGGGACACTTTGACATACACAAACATTATATTGAACATTACTCATGTATCCAGATTGGTGATAAATATTATGAACTTTAAGATGATATGGGTTCTGTTAATAGTACTGATACATTGTTGTTTTTTACAACATTGATATTCATCATTCAAAATGACCAGCAGTTTCTCAAATCATGTCCAATATCTATGGTCCTTTTCCAGTTCTACCGCTGTAGTCTCTCCGCCCGATCTACTTGTAGAAACCCTCGGCCCACACGTACCCATACCCACCATACTGCCATACACTCATTCTACCCCATACTCTATGCTATAGCATTTTCCTGCAATGTATATAATTGCCACCATCGACATGTTTTTCTGTTCCTACTCCTACTTACCCTTGTAACAGTAACCCTATGAGCACACTGTATACCCACTAAGCTGTTTTGTATGTATCATGTATATACCATATGATGTTTGTATGTATTATGTACATTTACCCCGTGTATGCTGTGTACATTTACCACTACTGTGTACTGTGTACTGTATACATTGTTTTGGTGCTATATAAATAAAATATAGAACATATAGAACATATTCAGACACAGATGAGAACCTAAACAAGAAGAATCAGTTTGTGTCATTTATTCTCTTTTTGATGACCCAATACCATTTTTAAAAGCCAAACTGCATACAGTAGACTGTATGACTCCCAGCGATGCCTGGCTTTATCAGCTGAGCATCACACACAAGCAGTACTTTACACCTGATGTCAACGAGTGGATTTCACATGACCCCACAGATGCTTCAGTCCGAGGCGACACTCACGAGGGGAAAGGCATTTTATCAGCAGTTCATGAAATTGAATGTGTGGCCTTGAATTGCTTAACACCTTGCTGTACCACAGGAGTGGAGCTGCAGCCGTCCCTACAGCTGCACCGCAGTCATCCTCGTACTGAGTGTGACCCTGATGGGGGTGGCGGGGAGGGTAAACCATGTTTTTCTTTCTGTGACATTTCAAAAACATGACCATTTCCTCATGATCTCACTGCGTTTGCTCGTGTCAATAGAGTCAATACACCACATATTTATGTCACTACTTCTACTTCTACAATCTGTTGATTTTCAACTAAAGTGCTTAAATTATGTGTGCACACTGTTCAGTAGAAGCAGTTTTTTTTTTTTTTATCTCTCTGTTGTCAGACAGACAAGCATGACATTTCCACATGGGTACAGCTTGATTGGGAGTGTTTGGAACAGCACTGACACAAATGATGTCTATCAGAATCGTAAGTAACACTGTGACTGGATCGTCTCACAGTGACAACTCACTTTGTGCTAAATTATGTTTTTAGATGAAGCAAAGCCATCGGCAACCACATCAATGACTATATATAAGCATACACCTTCTTAGATTAAGATTTCTAGATGATAGTTTCCAGTACTGAACACAGGAGGTGTAGTGTGGCAAAACATCAACAGAATAACAGTAAAGGGAGCACTGATACTGAGGCCATATGCTGGGAACAATTCGTGATCACGGACACCAATGATGGCAAAGCGAACACAATTAGAGAAGTTATCATAGATAGATATGCCATTTTATGCCAACATAAAAGAAATACAAGAACAAAAGATAACCTTTATTAAAAAGGTAAGTTTTGAAATTATGTCTCCCTTATGTCACCATCATGGACCACAATGTATTTAAAAATGTATAATGAATAAAATAAAATAAAATCCTTAAACGTTATCTCTTGGAGTCAATATCACTGCATGTCAGTGGACAGTGAATCATCACCACTAGGGGCAGAAATTGCTGAAGCATTAGACGAGGACAGAGCTGAGGATGCCATGGCTGAAGCATTAGACGAGGACAGAGCTGAGGATGCCATGGCTTGTTTTGTTGTTGCATTACCGCTTACTTCCCTATTTTGCATAGACATACTTTCCTGTTCTTAAAATAGAAACACATGATAATAATAATAATAATAATAAAATAAGACAGTTTATTTAAAAGTTCCTTTCATGACACCCAAGGCTTCACATATAGGCCCACAGCAAACTATAAAAAGTAATTTAAAAATAATAATAGCGGAAAAATAGAACAACAAACAAATACATAAATAAAGGGTCGAAAATTAGCGTAATGTAGTCACATGACACAGTGGGTGCTGGACTATTAACCATGAGGACAGTCTGAGGGTGAAAGTCAAGAATGACGACAAAAGTCAGTGGCGTAAGCTACTTATGCTGGGCCCTACTGCAAAATATAAAATGTATACATACGGTTTAGTTAATACTAGAAGCTATTAAGTGTTAAATGTTGTGTTTGTGCCTCGGTGATACCGGTTGCTGTGCCTGTGGGATCCTCTTCCATCGCGTTGGGGCACATTTGTCTGCGATGGGGCCTCTCATTGCTGTGGGCCCCAGTGCGACTGCATTGGCTGCAATGCCTATAGTTACGCCCTTCACGGAAGTCCTTGCTGAACGACGGTGGTACGCTGGAGCGTTTGGCTGAAATACCCACTCACGACTGTGTCTCAAAACCATAGTAGCTGCATCAAACCACCATAGCTCCAACATCATTGTTAATAAGATAATGCAGAATATACAGGGTCAAGATGAGTCCTACACATTTACTAGAGCAGCTGATGGAGCGGCCTCATACTTAATAATAGGTGAGAATCAAGACCTAACTCATAAAGAGTGTAAGAAGAGTTTTATTTTGTGTCCCAATATTTTATGAACTACAGCCTGTCAGGACCAATCAGCTACCTGCACACGCGCAGTGACTCCATGGTTAGAAGTTGCGTTTCTCGAAAGCGTCGTTGTCACCGTGGTTCACCGGTTCACTCAAGATGAATGAATAGTAATGTAAAATTGTATGATATGTGAAATTCTCTGTCGGTGGGTGTTCAGGTAGGTAGGCAGAGGGCCAGTCGGATCAAACTGACGCAATTAAAACGTAAACAACCGCAAATATCCAGGAACGCCGCTTCTAACGACTGGTTTCCAGCAGTTGTTCCAACCACCCAACTTTGCAACCATGTTTGTGATTGTTCGCTGGAATGCTTTCGAGAAAACACCAAATCACAACGACGGTTGTAACGACCAAAATTGCGATTTGGTTAGAGAACAACGCTGCCTCATGGGGAAATGAGAGCAGCAACGTTATTGTTTGTACCTGCCCAAAGTTGGTAGGAATGACAGGAAGGACTGACTGACATCCAGAACCTGGATGCATAGACCTAGTTTAAAATTCTAGAATCCTCCCTCATGAAAACTTAAAGGTATTGTGAGCAGGGTTGGGGAGTAACTAGTTACATGTGACTGAGTTACATAATTAAATGGCAAAATAAATGTAATTGTAATCCGTTACAGATACTGAGAAAAAAATGTGTCATTCAATTACAGTTATGAAAAAAAAATTGGTGATTACAAAGGGGTTACATCCGAATAGATTATTTTTTAGTAAAAAGCTTTAGAGCTTATATGTAGAATGTAACATTCATCCTGTTGCTTTGCATCTTTTCGCCATCTAGACAGGCTCCACTCATTTGCCCGTATGTGCTCAAACTTTGAGGTGGTTTTCTTGCTTGAATTTGCACCGCCTCTCGTCTGCCCATCAAAAGTAATGTAATGTATGTGTTAAGATACATTACTTTGATGACAGAATTAAAATAGTCATATCAGTTTTTACATTTGAACAGGGTAACTGGTGATCTGTACCCTATTACATTTGAAAAGTAATCTTCCCAACCCTGATTTTGAGCATAGTAGTAGTCAGTCTAAAACACACAAACGTCTATCAATCCCCTTATAGCAAGGAGGTAGTGTCAATGGAATACGTGCAAATTCAAGCACTGACTAAAAGAATGGAATATATACTCTACCTGACTTTAGGTAATAAATCAGCGTTCTGACTAAAAGATATGAATATATATATACTCTACCTCACTTTAGGTAATACAGCAGCGCTCTGACTGACTAAAAGATATGAATATATACTCTACCTGACTTTAGGTAATAAATCAGCGCTCTGACTAAAAGATATGAATATATACTCTACCTCACTTTAGGTAATACAGCAGCGCTCTGAATAACTCCATTTAAGTTAAAAAGGCGTTCCATGGAATGAGAAAAAAACACATGGGTTTACGTAATATACTAATGACTTATTTTAAGTTTCAGGAAAGTTGAGTATCTGATAAACAACAAAGGAACAACTCCCATAAGGGATAGATTCAGTCACGTGGAGATGTGTAAAGATGAACAAATATGTCATCAAAAAAGTTACAGTTTTCTGTTTTCGCTGAGCTCGAAAGTACTCATCTCAAAGCCTCACTGTGAGCCAGAATGGCCTTGTTTCCTATTGATTTAACTCTTCTGCTTGATCTCATCTTACAGTGATCCGTGTTCCTTCGAGGACCCTTCAGGTGAGGCCACGGGCAGAAAGGACTCCACGCTCCTCTACAGTGCTTACCTCAGCATGTTACGCAGAGAGAGGGCCCTGCTGTTCTCTGGACTGGAACTTCCGTTGAACAACACACAGAGATGTGGGCACAGGAAGTTGGAGAGTCCTGATGAAAGGTCTTCTGTGCTCTTCCTCAGACCTCAGGATTATGGCACAGGTCGTGGAGAACAGAAGCCTTCAACCCCAAGGCTCAAATATGTATGCAATCATGACATATCAAAGCTTTCAACCATTTCTTGCCAAAAATAATAGATCACACGGATCGATTTAGATGTTTAATTTGTTTTAGCTGTTGAGGTTTTTTCCCCAAAATATTTCCTTTATTTAAAATGTTACGTTACAATGTGTTATTCTTAAAAATAAATGATCTGTGTTGTGTCAAAAATGTTGAGAGATGTGTAAAGCAAAACATTAATTTGCTGTGTTGTCATTTGAGTGAAAAAAGCCTTTCCACTGAACACACCATGGCACTTTAAACAAAGGATATTCTGAGAGAATCAGAGGGCCAGAAACATAAATGATAAATATAACATCCTGCCCATCCTGCCCAACAACATGGCATGTGCAACACATCATTTCTAAAGTAAGTCATCAGTTCTTCTGTACTAGTTACTTTGAACATAATCATTTGATTTACAGTGTGTCATGCAGACATAATATCTTGTTTTACCTATTTCAATTAATAAAAAATTAAAAAATAAAAAGTAAAATAACATTTTAGACTCAACAATGGCAATAGAGTAATCAAATGACATGTCTTGTTGAAACATCTCATAACATCTGTGACAAAATAATACTGGCTCTGAAATGCATTCAAAAACAGCCACCTAACCTAAGACTAACATACAAATGGCTGATGCATGAATTATAGTATATTCTGAGAATTCCAAATAGAAACGGAATTTTGTCAAAGATACTAATTAAATAACCATACTAGGCAATCTCTGACGGACACCTGGAGCAGAAATCAGCAGAGTGAATCCAAACACATGGGTATTCCCGTCCCCCTTTAGTTAAAAATACGCCATATTACTTCTGTCACTCTTTCTCCCCTCTTCGATCCCTTTATTCTATAATGGCAGGAAGTAAATAATTCCCATCCCTTCCTGCGATACAAATATAGTGCCAGTAGCATCAGCTGACTCCCCGTGAATCTCTCCCTATGTTCCACTCGGGTGTAAATGGTCACTCATCCACTCGCCTCGCGCTCCCACAAACGTGGGCTTTTCCTCTGGCTCCGCTGACCTTCCACACAGGCCCCTCGCACTCCACGCGTCCACCTCCGGGGCAGGCCAGGGATGAGCCGCTGGTCTGCCTGTGCATTCAGCTGAATAGGCCAGTCAGCTGCCCCTGGAGCCAGGTGGTCTGGACCCCTCTGGTGAGTGGGGGGTTGAGTGGCCGCCTCTCTGAGTGCCAGAGGAGCACAGCTGCATGGCCCAATGCTCTTCACAAGAGCAGAGGATTAGAGGGAGGGAGGAAGGGAGAGGGAGAGAGAGAGGGAGAGAGAAAGAGGGGGGAAGATGAAGTGAAGTTTGAAGATGAGGGAAAGAGCATGTGTGTGTGTACATCCGTGTGTATTGTGGGAGATAGATAGAGAGGTCAATGCAGAGAGAGAGAGAGAGGCAGACTTACAGATGTGGCAGATTCTAGAGAGAGGGACAGAAAGTGGACAAGGAAACAAGGACACTGTCTCAAATAAGGATGACATGGAGTCTGTCACTGTTGGACAGATCTGGGGTTTGGAATGCACCGAACAGATGAAAACACGGAGCATGTTTTTGTCATGTATGCATGGGGTGCCTCATTACAAACACAAAGAGAGAGAGAGAGAGAGGGAGGAATCATTAGCTTACGTGCTTAATCATTTCACTTTGTGAGAGCTCATTCTCTTGATGCTGTTACAAGATTGCATAGTGATTTCATTTTTCTTCTGATGTTTTCTACACTACGATTTTCTCCTTCTCTGGGAGTCATACAACAGATGTATTGTTTTCAATCACAACACAATCTTAGAAAGTAGACATACTGACCAAAATTGATGTTGTAGCCATAGCAATGGGTAGAACAAAGACAATATCATATCCCTTGTGCTCATCATTATTTTTCTGTTTCTGAAACCTGATCTCACTGCTTCAGGTCTCTGATGCACTGAATGTAATCTTCTCAAGTTGTGTTCCATGGTGGAATGGGTGTTTTGGATTTAAAAGCCTATCGCATAGGCAGAGATGAGTGTTTATGTGGTCGGGTAAATGAATTGTAACTTAAATGAATGAGACTGACAACATCCATTTGAGTGAGATAGCAATATCACAAATGACTACTGCGCTCTTCTCTGCCAATGAGCAGCGTGACTAAAAAAAAGAACAAGTGTATCTTAAGATGGTTTCACTACCATCTACACTTCTAAAGCAGAACAATAAATGAAGATCATCAAATTGAATGATTTTTTTTCCCTTCTACTTCTACTTTGCTACTTGCTAGCGCTCTTGTCTTTCATGTATATGTGTTGTTGATTCACAACAGGAGAATTCTGTGATACCCATAACAAAGTACAATGTGCATTTGCTGACAATTCAGCAGGGCGGCGGTATAGTTCAAAACGCTTCCGTCGGAATAACAATAAAAAGGTAATTTGAAGAAGAGGTACCGTGAAATGAAAATGAGACGGGCAAAAGAATCTATCTCCTCCACTGGAAGGTAAGATCTTTGTTGATTCTGACAGGCATCTTCCTAAATATTCATGTTCTTCAAAGTGGTGCTTTGATTATCCACGTATTGTTCATTGTTCCTCTCAGCCAACATGTCGTCCACAGGCGGTTTTCATTCGCCAAGCAATAGATTAAGTGCTGGAGTCCTGGACCTCGATAATGAGAGAGCAGAATTTCAATGACAATAAGGAAGACAGATGAGCCATACCACCATAACAGATGTTATCAGCCTGTTCATTATGTGAATACACTAATCATGTCTTTTGTTTTTGACTCTGGAGGACACTCAGGGGCTGGGACAGAGAAAGGTGGAGAATGTTTTCAATGGAAGAATTAGTCTCAGTTTTATGTCTGTGTACATTTATCTGATATTTTCAATCTCAAATATGTTGACCACGGTTGATAAAAAAATAAAAATCACTCACATGCGCAGCGTGACTAACAATAAATAAATAGCACAATACTTCACAGCAGGATCACCTACCAAGTTTATGGAAAACCATTTAATGAGAATATGAAAGTATTCACTGGCAAAGAGATCAAAATGAATGATACACATATTTATCATAATTTGTCTTTTTTTTTTTATTCCTTCCTCAAACATGGGTTTACCTTATGTACAAGACTAGCTTTGCATTTAGCATAAAGACTAACAGTAACCACAATCATGTAGGGCAGTGTTGTTCTTAAATCTTTACTGTCTAAAAGCCATGTCAGTTAACTTCTTACACAATGCAACACATTCACACTTTAGTATAAGTTAATGTAATGATATTATGAATATTATGTGAATGTAAATATTAATAAAGCTTTCCTGCAATATTATTGAATGTTCTTTTTGCTTGAAGGCTATTTAGACAGATGTGAGGCAGGCAAAGGCAAATGATGCATTGTCAAAGTTTATGGATAAATATTTGTATTTTCCTATAAAGTGACACAACTATACCTTGTCTGAATGAACTGATGGTGCTTTTATGATCTGAGCAAGTCATTTAGAGTTTGTTATCTCAGGTCAGAGTTGACCACTGACCCATCATGGTGCCTCTGAAATGTACAGCCAGGATGCCTTCAGGCTCAGCCACACACAAACGCTCAGAACAAAGCTATCTGTAGACTGAGACTGAACTGGGATCAGATTCATGTAAGCAGAGGTGAAAGTGGGACTTGTGTGCAGGAGTCATGTTCATCTGCAGTTACAATCACCTGAATGTTTCTTTTACAGCTCATTTGAATTGGTACGGATGACCAAAGATGGTGCTGGCTGTAAACCTTCCTTGAAAATGGGCGGTGCTGGGTGTGGCTTAAATATCACTTCAGAAAAAGGGTGTGTTTGTACAAGTTTATAAAGAAAATCCAGAAGGGTAAACTGTAAGAAGGAATCTGTGTGCTGGTGGAGTTAATGATGTATGATTGAAACCCATGTCTGTAGTAGTGGTTTGCAGTAGGACTGCAATTCGCCTGGTGGCCACTGGAGGCAGAGTCCAAGTAGGACCTCAGAAAAAAAGCCTTAAATAACTGAATTCTCTGTTGCTCGGTTGTGCCTTATTTGGGCTAAAATAGCTGAGTAAAAAAAATATTTCTATACTTCGGATAAGATGATTTATACTGAGTTATGATCTGAGTTGCTTTTCTATCTAAATGAAGCAGAATGATGTCAGATAGGTCACGAGTGTGGAATAGCTTACAGCCTAACAAGACAGGTGGAGCATTATCGAGTGCAACATGTTTACACGAATGTGGCAAAATGTAGAAAGAAAAATAAACCCAGTTCAATATCACAGATGCAAGTGTGTCTCTTATAAAGCCAACAGATGGACAACTAAAGTTTCTGTCAAATCCGGAATGTGAGTTTTGTGTTGAGCGAAGTGTGAATTCAATTCAGAATATTTAAACAGGAAACATATAGCATAGCATACTCTGTCATATTTTGCTTATCGGTTGGCATTCATGTTTGAACCTTTAGTGTACGGGGTACAATTATAACGCGGGGACAGTTACACGCTTAATTTCTCAGATCGTGTCCAACTTAATGCGATGGAACTTGCAGACGTTGTGTTAGGTGGTGGGCCGAAGCCTCGTATCTGTTCAACTTTGCATTTTAATTTAGGAGGACCTGAATTTCTAAAGTTGGGATGATTATATAATTTCTAACGATAAACCAGTTGTTGCCAGGACAGTTTCCCGTGGAGTTTGTCCAACCCATAGTGT
Source organism: Clupea harengus (assembly GCF_900700415.2). Taxonomy (NCBI): domain Eukaryota; kingdom Metazoa; phylum Chordata; class Actinopteri; order Clupeiformes; family Clupeidae; genus Clupea; species Clupea harengus. The sequence goes on from NC_045166.1 coordinate 1,214,622, forward strand.
AAAAGTTTGTTAAACTCGCCGGCTAACACAGTTGCCTACTAAATCAGTCGAACCAATAACACGATGTTATACTGGTGTAAGAAAATTATTAACCAATCAGATGCAGCCTTATTGACACCCGTTTCACCGATTACTCATGTTGACATCTTTCACTGCTGCCGCGACAGCTCCAACCCATTGAAACGGAGACGTGTTGTAAGTAATAATTTGATCAGTATTAGGCCGTTTTAAAACATGTTTGTTTTCTAAACCGTCTTTTTCATACGTGAGTGATGGTGTAAATAGTTTTAGTTCGCTAACGAGCCGTAGTTTGTACTATATAGCCTTGCTTACGGTTAGCTATGCTATTTGTTAATACCTCATTTACCTTGTCTCTGTCAAGTTTAATCAACGTTATTCACATTGTATGGAGTCGGTGGTAGACTCATAAACCACGCAACACAAAACGTTATAGTCTAAGAAATATTTAATCATCAAGGGGGAAAAGGAAAGGTAAGGGGAAAATGTGGATTTTCTGAGCACTGGGACCAGAGCCACAAGGGTAAGGTTGGTTAGTCCACAAAGAGCCACCCCTCCCTGGCAGTACTGCCATACCAGGGTAATGCCAAGGGGTGAGATCTCTCCCTAGGCCTCTTCTAAGATGTTATTATCACAATGTGTGCACTTGCACAGGTTGGTACATGGCAGCTCATACACTTTGCATGTACATTTTCCCCTGACAGTTTTTTTTTTTGCAGGAGCAGTGAACAAGCTCAAGGATCGCCTCTGGAGCTGGTGGAAGTGACATCCAGTCCACCTCACAGCCATCTTCCAGCCATGATTGATTGGAGGAGGAATGTCTTGGTAACACTCCAGGCTCCTCCTGTGCACTGCAGCCAGGTTGCTTGCCCGCTGAATATGTATGTGCAGAGAGTCCTGGTTTGGAGGCAAGTCTCGTTCAGAACATCTGCCCGACTTGAACAATGTAGCCTGACTATCACACCCGGAAAATGGATGGAGACCTACAAGGGCATCACACTTCTCCTGTCCAAAATGGCTGTGCAGTTTTGATAGATCTGTTATTTGGGACTCTCTCCCCTTTGCAGTGTTGAAATACAGGTTCACATTGATGTGGCTACAAACAGTGCCAGAACAAAGACATCTGTGTCTGGGCTCATCACAATATTGGTCCAGGTTTTTGAGGCATGAGCGGCATGCAACAGCATCCTGGTGTCTGCCTCTTCTTGGATAGTTTTAAGCTCCTTGAGCTCTTGAATTTCTACGGTTGTATTCATCCGGATGGCATGGCATTGGCTGCCATGTGCCATGATGACTGTCACATTCCCAATTACATGGTCAAATTACAAATTACACGTGCAGAACAGGGATAACAAAAAATAAGGATTCATGGACATGTACAAAAAACACCAAAACAATGGAAAAAAATATCTGGCATGTGGGGGAAAACAATGAAAATTTGCAAGATGATGGACCACGTCTGCAAAGACTAATTGGCAATGTGACAGTCATCATGGCAAATGGCAGCAAATGCCATGCCATCTGGATGAAGACACAGATGTCTTTGTACTGGCACTGTCTTTTTGTAGCCACATCAATGCGAACCTGTATTTCCACACTGTAAAGGGGAGAGAGTCCCAAATAACAGATCTATCAAAACTGCACAGCCATCTTGGACAGGAGAAGTGTGACGCCCTTGTAGGTCTCCATCCATTTTCCGGGTGTGATACAGTCAGTGCTCTGTATGGTGTTGAAAAATTAAAGCATACAAAAAACTCAATTAAGAAAAAGAATACATTGACCTATGACCTCTATGGACTGCCCTCTCAGGAAATTAATAAGGCCAGGGCTACATTGTTCAAGTCGGGCAGATATTCTGAGCGAGACTTGCCTCCAAACCAGGACTCTTTGCACAAACATATTCAGCGGGCAAGCACCCAGGCTGCAGTGCACAGGAGAAGCCTGGAGTGTTACCCAGACATTCCTCCTCCAATCAATCATGGCTGGAAGATGGCTGGGGAGCTCTATGAGGTGGACTGGATGTCACTTCCACCAGCTCCAGAGGCAATCCTTGAGCTTGTTCAGGGGAAAACGTACATGCAAAGTGTATGAGCTGCCATGTACCAACCTGTGCAAGTGCACAAATTGTGATAACACCTTAGAATAGGACTAGGGAGAGATCTCACCCCTTAGCATTACCCTGGTATGGCAGTACTGCCAGGGAGGGGTGGCTCTTTGTGGACTAACCGACCTTAGCCTGTGGCTCTGGTCCCAGTGCTCAGGAAATCCACATTTTCCCCTTACCTTTCCTTTTCCCCCTTGATGATTAAATATTTCTTAGACTATAACGTTTTGTGTTGCGTGGTTTATGAGTCTACCATCGACTCCATACAATGTGAATAACGTTGATTAAACTTGACAGAGACAAGGCAAATGAGGTATTAACAAATAGCATAGCTAACCGTAAGCAAGGCTATATAGTACAAACTACGGCTCGTTAGCGAACTAAAACTATTTACACCATCACTCACGTATGAAAAAGACGGTTTAGAAAACAAACATGTTTTAAAACGGCCTGATACTGATCAAATTATTACTTACAACACGTCTCCGTTTCAATGGGTTGGAGCTGTCGCGGCAGCAGTGAAAGATGTCAACATGAGTAATCGGTGAAACGGGTGTCAATAAGGCTGCATCTGATTGGTTAATAATTTTCTTACACCAGTATAACATCGTGTTATTGGTTCGACTGATTTAGTAGGCAACTGTGTTAGACGGCGAGTTTAACAAACTTTTACACTATGGGTTGGACAAACTCCACGGGAAACTGTCCTGGCAACAACTGGTTTATCGTTAGAAATTATATAATCATCCCAACTTTAGAAATTCAGGTCCTCCTAAATTAAAATGCAAAGTTGAACAGATACGAGGCTTCGGCCCACCACCTATGTGTGATGGCGTCAGCATACTGCTTTCAAAATGTTAAACTTGTGACTCAGTCTCTGTCAAAAGTTATAGACAAAAGTCGTTTTGGCAAATGTGTAACTTTCAAGTTTTGCGCAAGATTTTGACTGCACAATGAATTGGTGCGTGTTGACAGGAACACAAGTAACAGGTGGTTGTGATCAGTGAATTACAAACTAGATGCTAGTATAACTATTAGCTGCATACCATATGTTTTATTCCAATTTGATCCAATTACCAAATATTAGGAGAGGTCGGCTGGGGGCAATTGTAAAAGACAGTACAATTGGTTACATCCAGCAAGCGTAGCTAGCCAGTGAAATAGGCTAGCCACTTTTGCCAAAATGTGACGCCTTTGGTTTGTAAGCAAGTATCTTAATGGCATTTTGAAAAATACAACAGTTTACAGAAAAGCCATTATCCACCACTATTTTGGTTTGAATAATGCATGGCTGTTGCCATACATTTTACTTCTCGCCTCTAAAATGGCGAGTTACAATTGTCCTAGGATACTGTTGCAATTGTCCCGACACGTAACAGCTGTCCCAAAGGCACGCACTGCATTTAGATGAAAATTAGAGAAAAAGTAAGGCACATGTGCTTGCATTAGTGAGGTAAATATAGAGACGCAAGATGTAGTTAAAATGTATATTTGTTCAAATGAAAGGTGTCACTGATGATTTCTTTTTTTGCAACACGACAGAAAGCAGGCTACAAAAAAAGCAAAACAATGTTATAGTAGCTAGTCTCCCCTATTACTTTTCGTTTAAGCAATTCTAAGGTCTAAAGGTTAAAATTCCATCCTGATCCTTGGAGGTATTTTTTACAGGTTTGTTGCCTTTCTGGGCAAAGGACGTTTACTGTCATTTCAGGATTGTGCGATTCAGAGTTAAATTGGCCAACGTTAGAAATAGCCTGTCCGAGCACTGGCAATGTCAGTTATTTAAAAACTTAAAAATGTTGTATCGGTGACAACAGTTTAGAAAGTATTTTCAAGTGCGTATGCCTCTTATTCGAGATTAGTCAGCGCAGAGAATTATTACCACTTATGTTTTGTGACAAAACGTAAACCACGCAAAGCTTGATTAACTAGCCCACACACTTTAACGAGAACGCAGCCTACCTGTGGAACAACAGACAGAAGAGGGTCAACAAAGCGACACGACTACACGAATTATTCTTCCCTTGCGTATCCGTCCATTTCAAGCAAACGCAAAGAAATGAGAAGCAAGGTGCATGGGACATTTCAGATTAACGGTAATAATATTGAACAGTAAAAACAATAGTTTTATTTGACACAGTATGATATTCTACAGATTTCACAAATAATAGTTTGTCTTTAGGCTGTCTTTCCAGACAGGAATACTGCAATTTCCCATAAACCAACACCATGTAACCCAACAAAGCCTGACAATTGTGTCATTGTATAACATAGCCTTGTCCTTTTAGTAGCGTGAATTTTAATAGTAAAATTTAAAATGATATATCACCTTGGAAAATGCTAGTCCACTTGGTCCTTCCAGCTTTACTCTCTGGGTATATTCTGTCTAAAAATAGTTCAATTTCTGTTGAGCAAGCCAAGCAATGCTTTCTGAACATTTGTAGTGTATCTAGGCCTATTTCACCTACTTCGGTCAATATATCATGATAATGCTGTGAAATACCACACAAAGTTCATCAGAAAGAGTTATATTCGTGGAGTTAATTTCAGGATAATAAAACCCACGTGTTTGTGATTGTTTGTGTGACGTGGGTGTTTGCGCGCGCGCGGACCAGCAAGTGGCCAAGAAAACTGGAAATTATACAAAAAACATTGCACATATGCCAACTATTCTCAGCTGTTTCGTGACAAAATTGGTTTGAACTGGAACCCGAACAACACGGATATACAGCGTGTATAAACACCTAGCGTCTCAAAAACACACACTGGCACCAAGAAAACACTGTCGGCTTGAGCTCACAGCTTTGATACTTAATATTTTTTTAAGATGCACAGAAATAACGTCAAACGACAATAATAATTCGAAAAATTCCAGTTTTTTAAGTCTGAAATTCATCAGTGAGGCCCAACAATCAAATCCAAAATCTCCACTAACACCCACTGCACTGGTTTTCTGCTATTAGCATCATTTCCATCCTCAAGAAACATTAATTGTGGGAGAATGAGGCGGCTATAGAAGAAAGGGGACCTCAAGAGGCCTGTCACTTACATGCTGCGCTGAGATGAACCTTTCACCTTTCCGCCGGAAGATATAGCGTTCTCAAGTAGCCACACTGTACTGCAGGAGCCTACACCTGGCCACAGGCATCTCAAGTGCATTTCCCATTAAAAGGAAGACAGAACATTTTAAGAGCCGATGTGAATGAGCGACATCGAACCTGAAATGGTTGAAGGACACAATAAGGTAAAATTTAGCAAAATATGGAGGGCGATAGAGAATTTACCATCTTTACTTACTGGAACTGCTTTTCTCCTAAGACAATCCTTCCAGGAAAAATAATTGCATCCATGTAAGTAGACAGAAACATCCACATAAAATAAAGTGGCATTTCTCAGTAAGGTTTTGCTGATGTCATTTTTCTATGCAAACTGAAAAAGAAATAACACCAAATGTAATGGCCTGTGAAGCTAATATTTCAAAAGTTACCCTTTATTGTGGCTTTGTACGAAGCATGATATCAGAGGCCTTTATGAAGTTGGCTGGTCTGTACATTCCAAGCCATGCTACTGTGTACAATGACCAAAGTCCAGTTAACCTGCCTAACAGAGCTCTCATTCAGGTCTCATTCATCATCAACAGAGATCGATCCCTCATTTCTGTGCGTATTCCGACATTTAGATCACGGAGTAAGGTAGGTTATCCCACATAAGTTAGGTCTTAGTTAGAGGACTTACCCGTTATTCGGCATCGCTGCAGGTGTACTCACATTCCGGTTACTTACGAGGCTACTTAGTACTGCTGTCTCCCCCTAAACACCTCTTTCTTGAAGCAAGTTTAGAGAATAAGATTGTATGTGGCTAGGCAATGTTCCCGTTTAGATACCTCGACTCAGAACCCACTTAGTCTTGGTCTTCATTAACATATTGGAAGGTCAGCCTTTGAAGATGTGCTTTAGAGGTTTTGTTGACGAGCAACAACTGCATTGAAGCTCATTCGTTTCAATTACATCTGTGGTCCCTTGGAGGGGCTGGTTCAGGACCTCGGCCCTCTCTCCAAGCGCGCAAATTTTTCACTGACCTCTCCAAATCGTCCTGTGAAGATGTTGAATCCCGATGTCCAAAATGAATCAAGTGGCCCATTGATCTATCGGGACCGTAAAAGCCTATTTTTCTTGAGAATTTAACGGTATACAATTTCGACAAAGTTTCCAGCGGTTAACTGTTGTATAAAAACGTAGTTTTCCTAGAATATGCTAACCAAGGAACAATTCAATCTTGCGTCAAATTCACAACTAATCTACAGATTTCTTGATAATTGGTAAAACAATAGAGTCCATTTTATGCTACCACTGGTAAATTAAGATAAATATATCGGCTTAATTAAAAATATAGCCTACTTTGTTTTTACTTGCCGTCTGAAACCATTTCGCCCAATAAGCTAGTGTAAAACCATGTTCCGATCTTTGAACTTTGGAAGAAAAAAAACATAGTTGCTTTCCCACTATCTGGTTATTTTGTATGACAAAATTGGGCTTTCATGATTAACAGGCTGACCGCCAAATACCTATTTAATAGTAAGTATAATAATACATCTGAGGTATTCAACAGTTTTCACCTGTTTACTAATGCATATGAAATTTGTAAATGGTACACAATCACAACTTGTTTACCTGTTTATCCAATTCCGGCCGTAGGCTACTGGTGAGCTCACAGGAAGTTTATGATCTTCAGTTTCCAACTTTTCTAGGCTCCAGTAGATCGTATAAACATAGAACGCCGTTGTCTTAAGCTTCAAAGTCAGCTCCACAACATGCTGCAATTGAGACCGAAAGATAATGAGAAATGCCTTTTAGGCCATACACGAAGGTCGCATTGGTGTCCCATCCGCAGCGCACTGGCGGGACTGGTGAGCTGGAGTTGCGGTGTGTGGCCCTGTGCCATGCCCTCTGACTCAATGGTCTGCGAGGTTGAGAGGCTCGTATTTGCATACAGAGCTATGTCCCCTTAACACAGCTGGTGTTTGCCGTTAAGGCCAATTTTGGATGAACAGATGCCCTTAAAATTCTTATTGATGAAAAGAGCGTGCACCTTAGGAGCCAGCCAACACTGAGTGTTCAACTTTGTATCTTCAAGTGAATCATGGTGCATCTTTGGTGATTTAAATATGGTTGTATTTTCAAAAGCCATCTACCCTGTGTACAAAAAGAAAAGGTTAGTCTACGTAGGCCTATTAACCTCAATTCCCCGTTAAACCATAATATTCTTTAAAGGACATAGTTTACACCACACTTTATTATTTCGAATGTGCCACTTTAAATCTTAAACACGTACAAATATATTATAGATGGATTAGATGTAAAGGATACAGCCCTGGGAAAATGCATTTGGCCAAACCTATTTAGACAAGACGTTTGAGGCATGAATTTCATATAGTTTCTATAAATATTATTACTATACCTCATTTTGTCCCAACCCAGCAGCAAACCAATAACTGTCAATTTGAAGAACAATGGTCTGCTTTCCTTCGCGACTATATATAGTAATATATGTTTGTAGATATATATTGATATATCAACCTATATTATAAATGAATTCTGAAAATAAAACACAAAGGAAAAACGTATCTGTCAGTCTAACAGGCAGATTTGAGTGGGTAATAGTCTTCATATTCAACTCATGCGGAATAACATACACCAAATAAGCTTTAGATGTTATAAATAATACGATATGGTGTAAACCTAAAGGCTGTCAAGGTCAAAATATTACTCGAAGCAATACAAATTAGGCTCGTTAAACTGCAGACTTCTTTCCTGCATTTAACCGATCCATTAGCCAACACACTTTGTTGTAAGTTTTAACCAAGGGTGTTCTAGACCAATCTACACACATTAGCTTGAACCCGGTTGACAACATTAAATCCCTTACAGATTTGTTACTGAAAAATGAGACAAAAAAAGAGCATTTATGGCATTACGACTGTATACCATTAGTGATCTCAAATAATAAGCTGATGACCATGTATTTTAATATTACAGCCAAACTGCTAGAAGTTAATGAGGTTGTTGTGCGTCAAACATGTTCGACGACTCAGTCATGCACTTGCAAAATAACAATTTAGACTGATTCTCCCACAAATATTCTGATGGCATCTTTGCTTATCTTTTTTTTTTTTACCAAAAGTAGCATTTTCTTCAATTACCCCGCTAAAATGTCAATGGCCATTGTTGGCTCGTTTGGGACATTGCTCCGCCCCTTGTGTTTGTCGTAAACCTGGCGCCTGGCTAGAATAAACCCCAAGATAAGAGCGTACACTGCTTGCCTCCTCCAAGGCGATCAATTGGGTCTCAGGCAGAGTAGGAGAACTCACATATTGAGCAGTGGAGAGGCGCATCCTGCACCGCACCACCGCTTGTGGCAGTCTCGGAAATTTTACCTGCGGGCTGAATCATGTCCTTGAGCCCTAAGCACTCAACTCCTTTCTCAGTGACAGACATTTTGAGCCCGATGGAGGAGACCTACAAAAAGTTTGGTTGCATGGAGGGAACAGGGAACCTTTCCTCTCCGCTTGGCGCGTACCGACAACAGCAGGTATCTCAACCGAGCATGCAACAACATGCCATGGCTCACAACACCGCTGTTGCTACTACCTACCACATGCCCCACGGGGTGTCTCAGTTCACACACTCGGCCATGGGAGGATACTGTAACGGGAGCATTGGCAATATGGGCGATCTCCCATCTTACCAAGATACCATGAGGAACGGCGCAACGGCAACGGCTTGGTATGGCGCAAATACCGAAACCCGCTACCCAGCAAGTAAGTCTCACCTACTCTTTCATTGATGTGATTTTGTATGTTTGCACGTTGTTGCAAAGTCAAAACTAATTTGAACAGTCCAGCACTTAGCCTATACTTTGCAATTACATATTTTTTTTTTTTTTAAATAAAGTACAATAATGCGTTCTCTTTTGAGATGCTGAGATTACTGATTTGGCATTTTCTCATTGAAATGTTTGAAAACATACTAATTGTCAATTCTACTGTATTCAAAGTCTCTAGATTCATGGGGACACCGACTGGCATGAATATGGCTGGAATGGGCACCTTGACCGGGATGGATGGCTCCAAATCTATGGTGACATTACACTCCGCTCCCCGACGGAAGCGTCGTGTCTTGTTCTCTCAGGCTCAGGTGTACGAGCTGGAAAGGCGCTTTAAACAGCAGAAGTATCTCTCGGCTCCGGAGAGGGAGCACCTGTCCAGCATGATCCACCTCACCCCGACACAGGTCAAGATTTGGTTCCAGAACCACAGGTACAAAATGAAACGCCAAGCCAAGGACAAAGTGTCAGTACAGCTACAGCAGGAGAGTGGCAATTTGTGCCCACAGACGCAGTCGCCAAGACGGGTGGCAGTTCCCGTCCTCGTAAAGGACGGCAAGCCGTGCCAGAACGGTTCCAGCACACCGACGTCGGTGCACCAGCAGGTGCAACAACAAAGCCTATCTACTGATGTGATGACTGCGGCAGGCAATACAATCCTTCAGCATCAGAGCCAGGTAGTCCACCCCTTGGGCTCCCCTGAAGACCTGGACGACATGTCACCGAGCCCTCCTATCCTACACGGTCAGATGGGCAACATGTCTCAGACGGATGCTGCACTGATCGAATATACTAGTAACATAGTCAACTCCAACCTGCTCTATGGCAGAACTTGGTAGAGTTGGTGGGCAATTGCTATAATCCGTTTTTGTAATTTTCCACGCGACAACTGAAAAAGGATTTTTGGGCAATATTAAAAAGGAACTCTTTTTCTGGACGCAAGACAACGCCTTCTAAAATCTACATTTTTTTTAACACCTGAAAGGACAGTTTGCCAATGTATACAAGAGATCAGTCTCTTATTTCAATATATTTTGACACATTACGCAACACGTCAAACTGTTAAAATTACATTTTTCTAATATATGGGAACGGGGGAAACATTTTGTTAATTAAAAATCTACAAAAAAAGCCAATTTTCAACTAATTATTCTACCTGATGAAACTGAACAATACTTTTTAGGGGCTTGGGGATTGTACATATCTGACACAACGGTCAGCATCTACGTATTACTCTGTTACAAATGTACATTGTGTTTTACTTCAAATATTTTGTAAGTTAATCATAATGCTATGGCTGCTGAAATACATATATATTGGAAAAAACAAATCACATTTAAATATGATAATAAATAATGTGACGGAAAACTCCTTTCATTCTCTTGGTTTCAGTTTAATAGAAGTGCATATCATGCAATGTTTCAGCTTCTTTCATGAACGGGCAGGCTCAGGATTGTCGCCTCAGGATATTACTACACGCGGCAGACTATCACATGTCTATTTTAATAAACCACATTTTGGATTAAATAACGGATAAGAAACAACTATTGAAAGATTTTAATTACATTTTAGGATAAGGACATTTTCCAGTAAGCCGGCCTATTGGCATCAATATTCATCCGGTAGTAGAGATAAATAAAATACTAATAGGCTATTGGATAGCGAACTTAATTGAGATTGAAACGTAATAGAACTCGTTACAGAATGCAGTCCTTTTGGTTTAAAAACAAACTAAAAAAAAATCTAAATTTTGTCTAGACAGTGAGCGTTCACATTAATATGCTACAAATATTCCCACATTACAATAACACATTTTCACGTTCACTGTGGGAGAGAATCTATCAAATTGATCAAAACACTGAATTATTTCTGTCTTGGGCAAATTGGCTGATCTGGTGCAAACTTTTCTGAATTTCCGAACACAATGACGTGCATTTTCAGCTTATAGCCTTTAAATGTTAAAGCACGGGTGTGCATTGATAAAGGCCTACATATCAACTCACTAAGGTTGGACATAGATCCTTACCAAAAAAAAAGAAAAGAGGCTTACCTCCTATTTTTGCTGGAACTAAAGGACAGAAACAGCTAGGCGCTACATTTCCTTTTTAATTAGATTCACACCAATTTCACTGTAGTCTTTCAAATCGGCCATCTACATTTGTAATTGCTGATTAATGGAATAGCATTCATGATCCGAGCCAAGTTCTTTAAATGTCACCATTTCGGACATTTCCTTTCTAATACAATTAATAAGCAGTCAACTCACCGGAGTTTCTCATAGATGGAACTGAGCAAGGCTTATTAAATTAACGTTTCAAAAGCTGCTATCCGCAGAAATGCTAACATTCAATCAACTACTTAAAATAAAGATCACTTACATAAAAAAAACAGTAACACCTCAGTGTCTTTTGACTCACTTGTATTTCACGTTTTACAGGCATTATTCTTAAAAACAAGTAAGAACATTTTCAGTAAAACAATGAGAAATATACTTTTTTTTTTTTTTTTTACAAATGAATAGACCCCCAAAGATTAAAGTTACTCAGAGAAAAAAGAAAAAAAAAAAACATTGAGAAACGTCAAAATGAAAAGAAAGCCTTTAGCTGGTCAAAAGACAAAAACATTGAAGATTCAACTCCAGGTATATTTTCTTGCAGGCGGTGGCAGGGCATAGTTCCGTCCGGTGTTGTACCCCTATGGAAGCAGAAGAGTGAAAAGATCACCAACCTACACTTGTGTCTGAAAACACATATTAATTACACATAAAAAAATATTCAAAATAAAGCATAAGAACGATAGTAAAGACTAGCAGAGTTTTCTTGACAGTCCAGGGCTTGTTTGACTAATTTAGATAAGCGTCGTGTTCCAACTTTCCCAGTTAAATTTACAAGGGTTAAAGTCAAGAGATTCTTGAAAAAATCTTTTATTTTGAGTGGAGTCAAAACTTGTCTTACTTATTGAAATGTGTGTATAGGGTGTAATTTATACTACTGCTTTGATGATGGTTCATTTATGGATAGCGGATACGCTTCATAACCACCACATCCTGTATATGTTCAGATATGGTCATCCATGAGTAATGAGTTAATGATCAGGGATCAGTCAAACACATGGAACACTCAATCTGAATACCCGTCCCCACAGTTTCCCCCGGAAATCCCAAATGGCTCTTTACACATGGAAACATTTATTTGTTCTTTTATTTGCGCTCATAATTTACAAAGCTCCAAGAAGCAAAATGTAAATAAGGAGCACCAACCTGCTGCGGCTGTTGTTGTTGTCCGTGCTCGTCCCGCCGGTCGTCTCTGCGGTTGTCATGTTGTTGGTACCCCCCGCGGCCGCCATGTTGGCCCCCTTGGCCTCGCTGCATGTTGTGCTGGAAGGCTTGGCCCTGCGACTGCATCGCCCGGTCCCAGCCTTGGCCTCCAGCATATGGCGGCCTGCACAGTCAAAGCAAAGACAGACTGTCATGTAAGGTTGCGAATAGAAAGTAAGCCGTATGAGGGAAAAACTAAGAAAAAGAACAAAAACTAAAACAAACTTAAGTCACAACACAGAAACTATTGCTTGGGTTTTCAGATCAACAATGACAAATGTGCACGGCTCCAAGAGGACAAGCTGAAACTGGAGGCCTCTTCATGATTCCCCCTCCTCCGTCCTCTTCCTCATATGTCAGGTGGTGTGATCAGTGTGTGTGTGGGGGAACCGTTTCAAGTCCCATTGAGGCCTTTTTCAATGAGCAGCGGTGACCCGGCAACATCTCTGCTAATTGGCACAGACCTGCACACGGCATTCACCATGAATTCTAAAACATTTATCTCTTCCAAATGCAAAAACACCTGATGACATGAAGCAATCCTTCCAAACCAACACTAAATTGGGGAGCACTACAATTCTGTCAGCTACAGTCAAAACACAAAGTAAAACTCCATACATGAAGATTTGAAACCGTTGAACAAGCCAGCGGCACCAACGAAACCCTCCACGCCTGCATTTCAGCCCTCATCACACCGCTCTTCACAGATTCATCATGAATGCCTCCCATCACGTGGCACAGACACATAACCCAAACATCCAGGCTCTTCCGCCACTAATCTTCTACTTCTAGCAACCCCACCGCACCATTCCTTCATTCATCTCCCCACACATCCATCCATCCCTCATTACTGAATCCTGTCACATTTCCACACTTCGCTTCCTTTACCAGTGGCCTGGAATCCATAATCCCTCTTCCAAGTTCCTTCTGCATTTCATTCAGGGCGGGGGGAGGGATAGCGAGGGCGGGGGGAGGGGGGGCTCATAAATTAGTTAAAGAAAAACTGTGTTTCAGTTGCCACTAATAACTACTGACCTAAGGTGACGGCAGTCCACAATGGGCCTGGCCCGGCCTGAGAAGCTGAAGCCAAAAGAAGCTGATTAGTTCCTCAAGAGGGTCTGGAGCCAGCATGAATGGCCGCTCTGTGAGGACGCCGGTGACCACGGCTCAGGAACGATACGGCGCTGGAACTGCGTTAGTGCTGCCTCATTAAGTCCTGGGAGGCTCTTGAGGGGACATTTGTTTAGCCTTCCCCTGATAACTCATTGGGGATTGAGCCGGGCCAGCAGCCACCCACCCCCCATGGTGCCCTGAGAGAGAGAGAGAGAGATCTCCCCCTCACCTGGAGGAAGTGTGTGTTCCTTAGCTTTCACATGGCAGAGCCTAAGTATCATACCAATACACCAGGCCAACTAAAATAATATGAAGTAAATAATATTGGTTTGCTATACATTAAACAAAACAAAAAAAATATATATAAAAAAAATTACCAACACAGCGGCCTGTTCAATGCCTTCAACGGACTGGTCAAAAATGGGAGTTTGGAGCAGTCAATCAATTCTGTGCCTTTCTCCAAATAAAGGTTTTCAGGCCTCTGATATGCTGCCCCCTTCATATCATGTCCTGGCCAACCTAAATTACTAGTCAAAGCTAAACATTCGTAGCATATATTTCAGCACCTTGGAAACTTGAAAGCTGACCACCACTTCTTAGACGACATACATCATCCACCGCACAACTCAACACAACTCCCACCTGTATCAGCAGACATTTTAGGCTTAATCTGACGGGAACTGATCCTCTGCCTCCATTTTAAGTGAATGCAACATTTCAGATTACGGTCTTAAAATTTAAGATGAATTTAACCCGGTAGTTGCTGTGATTGTTACTAAAAGCCATTAGTGCCACTTGGTCACCAAAAGGAGCAGTGGTTTCAGGCTTTGCTGATGGATGCTTGCAAAAACACCGGAACAGTGTGCATGTCTGTGTGTGTTCATGTGTAAAGCCTAGAATGGTCTCTTCAAGGATCAACCCGGAAGAGAAGCGGGTTCATCTGAAAAACAGGGTGAGTGTAAGAGGGGAACAAAGGCAGAGGGCTTACCTTGGGAAGAGCGGTGGGTTGGATGATGGGGGGGGCTGTGTGAACGCCTGTTGCCTGGAATCTGAGGAGGACAAAGAGGATTTTTATTTCCCACCTTGCTGTGACGGGAGCAATGAAATCGCCCAGGTAGAGGTCAGAGCACCCATGACATTCCCTTGTATGTTTGGAACTGACATTTTATTATTTCGTTTTTTTTTTCCGTTGAGGAAAACCATTTTCAGCTCAACAAACGTGCGCGCACACACACAATTTCATTTTACAGTCTTTCCAAGGAGGCTTAAGAACGGACATGGACATGTTTTAGAGAGACCTGTGATTGGGAAAGGAACCATTGGCATAACAGATGAGGAAACCTCTTGAGATACTGGAGAAGTCCTTGATGGCTGTTAAACATTTCAAATCACTTTCTACAAATCTATTTAGAGAAATCAAAATGTCATGAATGTAAGTTTCTGAACTGACCATTTTGGTTAGCAATTTACAGAGATAGAATGGATGAGATGTCATATGATTGGTCTTTATGTTCAAAGAAAGTTTCTCGTTTGGCAACTTTGACGTCTTAATGGATGCCGCCATTTTCAGGACACTGCCTGACTATTAATATTAACATTCAACATGTAGCTGCAGTAATAACACACACACACACACACACACACACACACATTCTAAATGTTTTGGTCAAATCTTGCAACCATCACTGCGTCAAACCACAAGAACATTTCCGTGGCCTTAAACAAATGAGGAGAAAAGGACAGAAGCCCAAAAAAGAAAGCGCTGCATTTGCATGTGCTCCGCTGGAAATGAAATAAGCATTCAAGCGGCGGCATTGTGACGGGCTCAAGTGCCCTGGTTTCATCGCAGTGAGCCCTTCAAAAAGCCACACTTACAAAAAAAGTAGCCAACGCGGCTTCTTCCCAATCTGCTGTTGCCAAGGCGATGACCAGCTGCGAGACACAGGCTGGGTTTGTTTATAGGGGCAGGTTGGATGAGTGGCTGGAGGAGGGGGGGATGGCGGAGGTGAGGACCGAAAAAAAAAAAAGAACTTCAGAATTAATGGAGGGAAAAAATTTCACAAACCTGGATCGAGGCTGATGTATAAAAAGCTTTGTGAACCAATGGCAATGCGGGTAGTTAACCTCACAATGTAACTGATTCTCCGCATTGACAGAAACCATCCACCAAAATAACAGGGTGGAATTAAGAGCGGAAAAAAACCCCTGTCTGATTGCATCAATGTATAACATAATGCTTCAGATGGAAGTTAAAAATGGCTTCCATTTCACTGGGGGTGAAATTGCCTTTGTGGACACCCAGCAGCAGTAGCTCCACAGAATCACATTCATTAACTGCGGCTAAAGACGTGCTAATCTGGCGTATAATAATCTCCTCAATCAACAACTGCAGTTTGCGGAGACATCGTCCTAATAACCAGGAGGCCCAAAAACAAGCAGACCACCCACTTTCACTCCAATTATCATCCTACCGTATCCCCCAGACCTCATCTCTCTTCAGCTCAGTGTACACACACACACACACACACACACTCTAGAGAGGCCATTACAAAGCCACACATTCACTCCCTTTAATACACCCCCAGACTGTAGTTGACAAACATCTGATACTACAGAACCCAGGCAATACCCAGATGACACAAAGACCAAACAAGATTACAACCACAGCAACAAAAACACAGCCATGGCAAACTGTCTCCTCATTAACTTAACACAGGGATTACAACGGAAGCAGCTAATGTGGCACAGTGGCACAAACTTGTTATCCACCCTTTTCACTGAGGACGTCTGGATCGAATAAGCAAGCAATACAAGAGAAGGCCGAGTGAAAGTGGCCTGATGCGATCTTAAATCCTAGACACCCTTTGCAGACGCTGCGGACGTTAACGTCATTAGGCTTGAGACAGTAAAGCTGACTATTTGGTCATCTGCTTAACGGGGGGAGAAAAACAATAGTGTACCAACAAACGTCTCGTCCCCCCCCCCCCCCCCCCCACAGGAGCAAACACAGTCTGCCTACATTGCCTTTGGAAATGTAGTCTATTAATGGCTATCAATCTGAAATGCTTGTGCATCTTTAAGGGAGAGAAATATTTACAGTCCACCTGTTCTGAACAGTGTGGTCGCTATACACACACACAGTCAGTTGTGTAGAAGACCCAAAAGAAGTCCCTCCGAGGGCAGAGTGAGCCCTAACACCACCCCGCTGCCTGTTCTAGGCAGCTCCTTCACCACCAGCTGGTCTGATTAACCCCAACAAAAGACCTTGATGGGAGTGAGAGGCCATGTGTTGACATGGCCCCGCAGGGGGCAGTGCCTGGAAGAAAAGGGGGAAGTTAACTTTGGTTCCATCCCCTCTCCAGCGCACAGCAGACAGTCCCATCACACACACACACACACACACACACACACACACTCCGGTGCCAGAGGCCGGTGCATCAAAGCACATGCTCACTTCATGGAGGGACACCCATGAGTCTCTCCCCTGGGCTCCCTGCTTCTCATGCTCCAGCTCAGTCATGGAGCATCAAAGCGGGGTGTTGCCTCAAACAAGACGGGCAGGAAGAGACTGAAAACACTTGCAAACTGACAACAAAATTGAAATCATAAATAATAATAATCTGGTCCTGGCAGACATTAGTATATGTGGCCAACCTTGTTGAGCCCTCCAGCTTTTGGCATGCCAGCACTGTTATATGGATCAGTTCTAAAGCAGGTTACCTAGGGACGGTTACTAGGCAACAGGTTTAGGTGTGGCCACTATCATACTTATATACAAAACAAATATTGTTCAGGGTGGGCGTTTGTGTCAATGGACTTTAGGTAATTATGGTTGACTATGATTAGTATGAAAGAGTTTGGGTAAATGTCTGAAGACTGGGAGCACACAGGGATAATGCGGAGAAGACTAAAAAGACGTATCCGTTGGTTTCTAATCAAGACATTTTTGCACATTGGCCTCAAACACGGCAAAATTTATGCAAACTGTCATTACCACACTCATCTGACATTTGCCAGGAAGAGAGAAGGGAACGGAGACCGTAGAGAAAGAGACAGAGGAAAGATCACAAGCGCCTCATTTCACCCGGCACATAAGCAGCAGTCAGCTCTCACAAAGCCAACTTAAAAATTTCAATACCAAAGTAGCGCTGGGTAATTACAGCACTTTCCAGAACCCTACCACCAATGTATTAAATTCTCCAACTTCAAGAGACAACCAATAATACAAAAAAAGGTGGATGCGCGACTCTCAGGCAGTACAAAGGGCCTCCTCGTCTGATTGCCTTCATCAGAAATCACTTCCTTCAAAAGGGAAGCGGAGAAGGAAAAAAAAGAAAAACTTTATTACACGTTTACCATCTGAAATGAACAGCAGAGGCCAAGGAAGAGTGACCTGCTCTGCGGTTCAGAGAAATCCCCCCCAGCCCCCCCTCAGAAAAGGCCTCCTCCATTTGCATCAAGTGGCACGGTGGCGGAGTCGGCCCAGCCCTGCACTCCCCCATAGGCCACCAGATGCCACATGAGATCGGTCATCAACTTGCAAATTGGCACATCAAAGTCAGGCCGGGAGCGGAACACCGCCACAGGAGGGCACAGGGGGCCGGGAGAGACGTGGGGCTGGCACACAGGACATGGGGGGTGGGTGGGGGATGGATGGGTGGAGGAGAAGGGTGCGGAGGCGAAAAAAAATGCTTCTGCCTGTCCAGATGGGCACTGCTATGCAAAAATTGGGCATAGCAGCCTTCCCAAGAGTGACGGCTCAGGTGTGTGCTGGCGCTCACTGTAAAAAAGGCATTGGAACAGTGAGGGCGCAGGCGAGGGAGACGAGGGTGTGTTCAAATGAGTTTTATTTTCATGGGTTTCACTGGCTTTCACTTTGTTGGGATACTCCATGTTTAGTTACCCATTTATATACGGAACTACAGCATCCATTCATGGGAAGTTCTGGTGCTTCTTTCCTTGACAAAAAAAAAAAAAACCCTCAGTTGTCTGATGATAATCAATATAATAATGGATCATTTTATTTTGGTACGTGCCCCTGTGAGTAAGGGCTAACTGGCCAACACATGCCAGTAGGCAGGCTTAGTCAGGGATTAAAAGGGAGTGAAATCTGTTAAGAGTATGGCCTTCAGCACAAATTGTATTTGAATAAATTATATTATTTCTGAATATTTTAATTTAAGAGACTTTCAAAGGCTGTTTGTTGTGCAGTATTGAAACATTTTTGTAATGTGTGCCGTTTTTATCCTGTGCGACCTTCTGCAGGTACATGCCGACTGTGAATGTGTTCAGTTTCTATCCGGTGTGACACTGCAGGTACATGCCGACAGTGAATGTCATTTCAGGAACACTTACATCGATATTTGGAGAACATTTTGGCAGAGCCCAGCCGTGGCTGAATACTGCCGTCAGTAAAACTCTATTCAAAGTCACGTTTCCCTTTTGTGATATTTGGACAGACTTTGACTCTGTGGTAATTGCGCTCTCTCATTACCAAATGGAGCTCTTTGAATGAACTGCACATTTAAGTTATGCTATATGGCATGAAAGACAAGGAAATTTTAAAAAGACAAGTAAGCTAGTTGTACTTGTCCACGCAGACTATGTCAAGCCTTTCAAGTTCAGACTTGAATTTGGAAGCAGGCAAGAGACATGGTGGACTCACGCTGAGGCTGGAAGGCCTGCCGTTGATCTCTATGGTGGCCGCGGAAGTTGCCCTGGTTATAACTGCTTGGGGGCGGGGCACTGCTGTATTGACCACTCCTGTGGTGTCCTCCAGAGGGAGGGCCTTGACTGTACTGGCCGCCTCCTTGGTTCCTGTTCACATGGTGCCTGTTGCGGAAACAGGGAAGAAAACGGAACACCTTGTTACAAGAGTGATGCATTACATGTTCACACATGGCCCTTAACAAATGCTCAGGAATAATATTTAATAAAATACAGACTCCTGACTGACATGCCATTAAAACATGGGTCTAAGCCACATCATGATTGATCTGTATACATCCATTTAAAATGGTGATGTACCCAGTTAAATACGATTAACAGGAGTTTCTGGGATGCAAATCAATCCCTGAACACCTGCCAGTCTGACACAATCTAGTCTAAATAAATGACTTAATTGGGAAAGTGGTGTCTGAAAAATCAGCAGACAATCTCAGAACATAATTCCCGTGTGAGAACTATGTGTGGGCACCCAGATGGTTAATCACTCCGATGTATTTTAAAATGTGGTTTCGGAGACACAAGAGGACCAGCAATTAGGATGCTTGTTGTCACAGATGGAATGGAGAGAGAGATATGCAAGGGGGGCATGCTGGAGCCAAAACATCCACATGCCTGAAGACACAATATAAATATAATGACATTAACGGTTAAGTACAATACTAAACTAAAAACACACCCCAAGGATCTGAATGCAGACTGGTCCAGGTGGACCTGCTGGCGATTGTGGTTGAAACCAAGCTGGGGTCTCCATGGTCCATTGCTAGACCTCTCCCAGTCTCCAGGTTTCAGGACCTTAACGGCAAGTCTGTATGAGAAGGAGGATAAACAGGCATTTAAAAATTGTGTGCAAATGGTCTAAAAGGACAGCTTCTGAATACAACCCCCCCCACCTCGACATTTCTAATCTCTCCACAAGCCGCAAACCTGACTTGACTCATCAGCGAGGCTCTTGATTAGTTGAACACACTCAATTTAGCTCATCAAGAGCATTATGATTACACTGCCTTCCATCAGGTGAGCTTAGATGGACAGAACATTTGCTCTGAAGGATTGAGAAGCACTGGTCCAGAGAACATGTGTTGGTGTTACCGTAATCTCCGAACTATTAAAGGTGCATTGTATAGGATTTAGTGGCATCTAGTGGTGAGGTTGCTGAATTGCAACCAACTGAACACCCCTCTCTTTCCTACAGTGGTTGCCAAGAATAAAAAATGCGAAGGGCCCTCGTTTTGGTTTGACCCTTCTGGGCTACTGTAGAAACATGGCTGCGCAACATGGTGGACTCCTTGAAGGGCTCATTGTGAAATAATAGTTTGAATGAAATAATAGTTTTGAATACTATATTCCATTTCTGAAAGTAAATTCCCCTTAATCCTACACTGTTCCTTAAACTGTGGTTTAAATATCCATTTTGTAAACTTCCTGCAGCCCTGCGGTCAATACAAAATATGAATTTACATTAGGTCATCCATTATACCACACTGCTCGTCTCCATGAAAACACTTGACATCGCCATAGGTAAAAAAAAAAAACACACTGGTAACGGAGAACATTTATGGAGGTTTATATAGACACGAATTGCATTTCATGTGAACAGCATATTGTTTGAATATACAATGTCAGCCTTTGTTTGATAAAAAAAAAAAAGTTTTAGATGGGCCTATAAAGAGTGCTGTCTGGAGATCGCTTTCAAAATGGGAGATATTAAAGTTGAGTCTAAACGTTCTCTTAATTTCATTCCCTTTGGCCTTGATGATGGAACGGGGAAAATAAATAAATAAATAGGCTACAGCACTGTGGGAAACTTAAATTCAGTGCATATTATGTAGTATACATATTATGTATAATAATTTATAAAAACAACTTACTTGGCTCCAGGGAGTAAGACTGCCTTGAACACAAAGTCCACTTCAAACTGTGGGTCCAAAAATTTGATTCTGTGAAGACAACAGATGAAAATGTCATGTTAGAAAATGACACTGGATAAAGCACTGATTGAATAATGGCTGATGGGAGTTCACGCTCACCCGATAGCACTGTTCTGTGCCAGGTCTCTCAGACAGGGAACTGGAGACTCCACAGGTCTGAGGGAGCAGAAGAAGAGGAACACAAGTTCAAAGGACCATGTTGGCCATCATGCTGATCCCTCCAGTGTGGGCCATGAAACAACAGGAAGACGTTTGTACAGTAAATGGGAGAAGTGAAACCCGCTGTTCCTTACTTATCTGGTAGAATAGGCTCTTCATCAAGATTTAAAGTTCCTTGGATTCCATGGCATAACTCCGCAGGGATCTGAGTGCCCTGTACAGACAGACAGAAAGGAAGAACATTATAGGGACCCAAATTAGCCGTCCTAACGGTGCAAACCCATGACAGCGACGCGATACGCTTCCATCGCTTTGAATGGGCGTGTTGTAGCGTGTGGAAATAGCATTTTCAAACTGTCAGAGACGACACCAAACAATCCGATTGGCCGCTGCCGGGAAAAACATTTTCCAACTTTTATCGGTCGCGTCGCCCCAAAACGGTGGTCTACGTCACAATGGATTGGCTCCCGTTGAAATCCATGGGATTAGAATCGGTCGCGTCGCTCGTAACTGTGTCATGGGTTTGCACCGTAAGGTGTCTATGGGCTACAGCTGTGTTTAAACTCTAAGACTACCAGCAGAGCTAAAATAAGAGCCTGCCATCAGCAATGCTCTGGTAATGAATTCAATGGCAGGGATTACAACTTCCCAATACAGCCTTAAAAAAACCTGACATCTAATAAATAACTCCATTAACATTCAAACGTTGAAGTGCTGTTTGGGCACAGCACTCTTGGCAGTGTACAACCATACGTAGCACTCGTCTCACCTCGTGAGATTCTGCGCGGTACAGTTCATGGATGAAGTCACAAACGGGGTGGGACTTCGCAACAAACATGATGTCACTTCCCAAGCTGTTCCTTTTATCTGAAAACAAAAAGACAACTCAAGTCAGCAGGGCAATTGAGATCAGGCTGGTGACTAGACGGGCGCCATCATTTCAGTTCAGCTCAACTTCAGCTCTGAGACACCATCTTTTGAAGGGACCATTCCTGTCTTCCATCTAGGCACTTCAATTTTACATCATGATATCCAACACATTTTGTATCAGAATATGAAGGAGTACAGAAACATCCAACATGATTAAATTAGGCAAATTGTTGTCTGTTGCGCACCTTAGAAATAACATACTTCTGACATGAAAGTGCACTGCGCGTCTCAAGTCCAATAAAAGCTATTTTGAAGGGTTACATTTACAACTGAATGAAAGCGAATACGCTTAAGATGGCAGCATGTTGCGATGTTGCTTGTCCGGCACTGTTCAGTCAGACATCCACTAGTTAATCAGCTAGAGTGTGTGGATCAGATGGAGTGTGGGCAGGCTTGATTAGAGCGGACATGCAGGCCCATTTGATTGCATCTACTTCACTGTGGTAAAAACAACATAGGTTTTAATGTCCGGTAAAAAATGTATTGTGTCATTGTCACTTTATCAAGGGCATTAATCAACATAGTTCATGAATTCACTGAAATAACAAAATATGCGGATATTTGATTTGGTTTACTTCACTGCCCAACTTCCAAAGCTATACAAAAATAAAAATATAGCATTTAAATTTTTGTCTGTCAATTTCCCACCAGAGAATTGTAACCAATTCACTCAGGAAGAGGGTGTTCATTTCAAACCTTCAGCTCCAGGAAACCAATCTTGAATACCAGGAAAAAAGGAGCAACATAATTTCTTTTGAGAGGACAGTACTTACTCTCCTCTGGTGAGAGGTTGGGGTAGACCTCCGCCAGGGCCGCCCGCAGCCTGCGCTCATCCACGAAGGGAAGCAGGGCCACACCTACACACACACACACGGTCATCCAACTTCATGCTATACAGTAAATCCTATACATACAGTCTTAAGCGAATCTGGCCCAATGTCACTTCTGGGTATTTAAATTAAAAATAATTTGTATTTAAAATATCTTTAAGACATAAGAGAATTTACAATATGCAATATACTCCATACGCATTAATCACCCCAGTTATTCATAAAATGTAACTCTGCACCTTTTAAGAAACCTGTGTTTGGAGGAGTGTGTAGGATTAAGGGGGATCTATTTGCAGAAACGGAATACAGTTTTACATAATTATGTTTTTATTAGTGTGTAATCACCTCTAACTACAAAATGGTCGTGTTTTTGTTAGCTAAGAATGAGCCCTCATGTCTCCATAGGAGCGGCTCGTCTTCCACTGAGGCCATCGTGTGGCACCGCCAAGTTTCTACGGTAGCCCAGAAGGGACAACGCCGGCTCTAGAGAGGGCCCTTTCGTGTGGCAACTAGAATTTGGTGACGCCGGTAGGAAGATGAGAAGAAGAAACTAGTAGCTGGTGCTGGCTAACCATTGTGTTGTGATCATTTGTCAAAGTTTGGGTTCTCAAACTGGATCATACTTATTATTCATCACCAAAAAAAAAGCAAGGGAGCGTGAATCCTTGTCAAAGAAGTGCCAGGGGACGGTTGGAAACGAGGAGAAACACTTTTCAAGATGGAGAACGCTGATGAGGGACAAATATGACGCCCAAGTTATCTGCTGGACACATCATTTACCATAAAAAAAAAAATCTAATGCAATTTGTCATTTGATAGCTTAAGTTAGAACATGGCCATGTGCATAGTTACTAACACACGTAACCTTTTTCAATGTTGAAAAATATCAAATTGCTCACAGGATTGTAATTTTACCCCAAAACTAGAATTTATAAAAGACTCAGTGACATTATTGAAATTATTGACACTAAAAGTGTAAAGCTGAACCAAAAAAAAAAAAAAAAAAAAAAAAGCTTTGGAGCTCATGTCAACTAACATGGCTTCCATGGACTGTAAATTGTGAAGTTTGGCTATGACCTAAACTTCAACATACTAAATACGGTTTCTAAATATCTATCTAAAATAACTTCATCGCTTTATGGCTACTCGATGCAGTTGTAGACAATGAAATCATTTTGGAAGCAGCTACTGGCACCTGACAGACACCATACATCCTCCTACACGCTTGGAAAGAAAGGGGTGAGGGAGGGGTATTCAGCTGGTTGCAATCTGCAACCTCACCACTAGAAGCCACTAAATCCCACACACTGCACCTTTAATACTTCACCTAGGTGATGAGACTGTTATTTAGATATACAACACTTAAATCATTCTATTACTGTATCCAGAGAAAAGATCAGTTTACCCTGCCAAGCATATTTCTTTCCGTTGAGATCAATAGCAAAGTCATCTGGGTAGAAGTCAATGATGGAGGATTCCTGTTGGAGAGGGTCAAATGGGAACATATTTAGGCACCACAGCAGGACTACAACAACAACAAAAACAAACAACGCTTCCTTTTCTGGCCATTACCGACAGCACTCAGTGCCTTGATTAGGTTTACTGACAAACGAACACACTCACTGGGTCGGACAAACACTGACAAACTACCACACTCACTGGGTCGGACATCAAGGCCCTCCAGGTTTCTGGCAGGAAGTTTCCACTGGCTGCGGGGAACACACTCATCAGCTGCTCCAGAGGCTTGAACTGGGGAGAAGGGAGAAGGACATGTGGCTTATGATGAGAACCAGAAGCTGGAATGCCAGGAGAAAGAAAATGGCAGTGTGTGTGTCAGTTTCCCCTTACCGGTTTGGTGTCCTTGTCGAAGCCGCTGCACAATTCTTTGACGTCTTTGAAGTCAGATGCAAAGGGAGCGTAGTGGAACGGGAAGTACCACTTCCAGGAGGCGCACCCCTGTTGGAACATCCGATCGTTTAACGCACGCAGAGGGATTACAAAAATGTATGGCTACTCAACAAGACGCGTTTTTTTTATAAGGAAAGAAATTAAGTATTTTCAATATGCCTCTGCAAAAGACAGTGGACACTCCTTGTGATGAATATCACTGCTACACCCACACCTGGAAAATGTCAAAGTTCTATAATATAAGGACTCAACTCTTCCATTCAGATGTATTGACTCAGTCATGCTAAATCTGTTATCATAAACAAAATTCAACACAGTATTTGTTATGGTTCTTTAAACAAAAAAATTGTCATTTGTGCAGTTACAGTGCGAATTATCTTAACCCAGCAAATCTCCCCATGTGTCGCTGATCCCTCCTGCTGACAAATTACCATTTTCCATATCGAGCGCTGACCTTCACTGAGGATTTAATGTGCTCTGAGGGACTTCTCCACAAAGCATCTCTGCAAAGCTAGGAAAATTCTCTAGCTGCTCAGGCTCATATGTATGGCTAACAACTAAACCTCAACAAAATGCTCTTAATCCTCCAAACTGCTAGCCTACGTGCACAGCCTACTGCCATCCCATATTTTGCCTCATTTTTAACAGGGTGTGGATGCATGCATAAATGACTTGTCCTGGCCCATTTGGCTGTGCACGTCATCTGTAGATGTATGGTTCATACGGCGAGAGAGATGCGTGTGGTATTTCGTCAGCACGGTGTACATGTGGGGGCGTGTGGCGCATGTGGGCACGTCTCCCGCGTGAAGAGCGCACACAACTCTGTGTTTTCACCAGGCCCCTGCTGTCGGAGGCGAGCACACGTTCTAGGGCAGCTGTGTGGACTCCATAATGAATCCATTCAGCCACTCCACGGGGAGCAACTCTCCACGAGCTCCGCTAGGAAAGTCAACTACACGGCAGCGCACACCCCCCCACTCCCCCCTGTACACGCACACAGCTCCCAATTACAGGCAGCAAATCCCTCTGCCAATCCCTAATCAGACAGGGATCTAGTGGAGAGAGCCCGCTAGCTAATTATTGAATTTAAAGCTAAAAGATCGAGACCTGCATTTACAAGACACAGGATGGAGATGTATGTTGGGAGGCACTCAGGCGACAGAGCAAACAAAAGAGGAGGCGCCCGGCTTGATCCCCAGATGATGTCAAGCAAATGGGGTCAAGGGTGAGCCTCCACAGGTGAGTGGGGTTGGTGTGGCTGGAGGCAACACTTTTTAAATTCACTTAAACTTCATTAAAATAAATAAAAGAAAAGAAATATGGAACAGGCTGGAGAGCTTTGGTGCGCACTTCTCAATTGGGTTCTAGGTTTAAAAGAGGTCAAAAGTGCCAATGCGCACCTCAAGATATGGGCAAAGCAGCCCAGTTGGTTTAAATCAACCTGCCAACGCCTCTGGCACAAAGATCTGCTTGAACCGAGGCCTGACTTATGAACTAGAAGTCTGCAGCAGCAGAGTGCGCCCAGTGCGGGAAGTAAGCGCTGGTTAAGAGCCACGAGACCAACTGGTTGAGTTAGGAGGGGCACTCCGCACAGGTAAGTGAGGCCTGTCTGATCGCTGTGGGAGAGCAAGTCCCAGTAAGTGTGCTTCTGGTCGGGTCTGATGCCTTCCTGGACGGCCAAGTGCGTCCATCCAGTGACATTTGCAGCCTATTTTGGTAGTGGTAAAGCACCCAGCATTGACAAGTATGCTTTATAGCAATTGTCTTTAAAACTGAGAAATCAAAAGTGAGGCCTACCTGGTAGTAGTACGCCAGCACCCAGCACAGGCCTTCCACGTAGCACTTCACAACTTTCTTGCGGAAGTCTTCGTCAGACACGTCCACGTCAAATTTGGTTTTGTAGTAACGTTGTTTCCAGCCATCCTCCCACAACCTGCAAAACACCAAACCCATAACAGCATTTACATCTCAAAAGCCATTTTGCATGGAGCATAAAAAAAAATAAAAAAAAAAAAACAGCACCCAAGTTCACCAAATGGAATTTCACCCCCTTCAAATAATCTGTATTCACCCCCATGATGCAAACGCCTTTTTCCACGCTTCCCAGTTCGGCGTGCATGCAATATGAAAATTACTGCTGTAACAATTTCCTCGTATCGACTTGCGCGACGCATTTTTCTGCTGGTGCGACGGCCTGAGTGGGGACACGGTTGGTGTGACGGCGCCCCATCTCACTCACACCATCAGGGCTGAGCGGCATCTGTCTAACCAATCCCTCCTCCGTCCCCTGGGGTGCAGCGGAAGGCTCCATGAATACCAATTTAGCCCCATGGATTTAACCAGCTTTGCCAAGCGCATCACAGAGGAATTTGCAAAGACCCAGCTCTCCTTTCCATATTAATCACAGGCGGAGGAGAAAGACTCCACTACAGAGCACTCCAGAGAGGGGGGGGGTGTGGGTGTGTGTGTGTGTGTGTGTGTGTGTGTGTGTGTGTGTGCGCGCGCGCGCACCTACCTATGTGCTAGAGTATGAGTGCAAGAAAGAGTGTGTGGAGAAAAAAAAAAAAAAAAAAAAAAGTATCTCCCAGGCTGTTAAGATGGAATAGTATCCGTTTAGGGTAATTCTAAATAATATGTCAAAATATATGCAAGTAAGCAATTTTGATAGATTGAACAAATAACCGATGAATTGAAATTGAATAAAGAACTCACCAATAACTAAAATGTACTGTGGTTAACAAGTAATGCAAGACGTTTTACAAGTCAGGTCACATGTATTAATAAAGCACACTTAAAAAAAATAAAGTGCTTTTTAGGCAAGGTTAATCAATTTACAATTAAAAAAAAAAAAGAAAGACTAAAACCATATTAAATCACAAAATATAGGACATAAAAAGCAATGAAAGGGCCATATGAGAGATGAGCAAAATATATTATTATATATATAAAAAAAAGGTTAGGACAAATAAAAGTGAGCACAAGCAACCAAAAAAAGTGATGAGAAAAAAAAAGAGAAAAAAATAATAAAAGAGTAAATATGGATATAAAAACCCAGACACAATAAAAGATATTAAAAAGGGTAAGTAAACCTCTGACCAAAAGCATAATAAGTCTCTCAGACTGAACTATATACGGCTAAAAGAATACAAGTTCAAATCTAGGGAAAGCTAGTGTATAAAAGTAAGTTCAGTCTGGCTTCATAAGTGTCATTATGGAAATACCAAGAAACACCTCTCCTTTTAAGTACCGCCAAAATGGTCCTAATCTCCTACATCAAATTAACAGCACATTCTTCAAATAGTTTATTATTAACATATGCCATACTTAGGGTGTAACTTTAAAATGATTCATCTACTGTGCAGCGTATATGCAAAGCAGGTCTTAAATAGGGCCTTTATTTCTCCTGGTTGTAGTTTACAATTCTGCCCATAATGACGGGGATTATTTAAATAATTTCAATGGATACACATTCTTCCTCAGCATTACTTTGGCATTGTGTGATATACTCTTAAGACGTCTTCCAAAAGGTGTCCACCGTATCCTTCACAGAACAGTGCTCACCAACTTTACCCTGAATACAAAGAGAAGCAGGAGGCCCTGGTGCACAACTGGACAAGCTGTGTTGGGGAAGCTACTTTGAAAGCATAGCTTTGCAGGCTACCAATTACTTTACACTGGAAGATGCTGGACTACAGCAAAGCTACCCTAGGGAGAATACTAGTTTGATTAACTAAAGCTACTTAGAAAAAGCGATATTTATTTTTTATAAAAGCAGGATTACTCAGTTAGCCAGGTAACAGCATGCAACAACTTCCCTGAACATTTGTTCAGAAATAGCAATAATCAAAACTATGGCCAAAATATTTTTCAGCTTCCGGGAATACCTGAGACCTAAGCCTAGCCGAAACAATCCCATGTGTGCTGGAAAAAATTGCAAGGAATATTTATTTTGTTGTAAAGAAATGTGGATCATGTATTTGTATTCGTCAAGTATGCTATTGTGATTGTTCCTGAGGCTGAGATCTGGGAATTGGATCCATGATGACGGTGCTGTGTGAGCACTGAGTAACCCAAAGGCCAGGTGTGTGGTGATGGCTGCATGACCAACGCATTGCCTGATGATGCCTTCACAGCAGTCAGGATGACAGAAAGGGGAGGCGGATTTGATCAAAGGGGGTTCAATTAGAGTAGAGACGCAATAGTAAAATAAAACACACATTTCCTTTTATGACCCACAATTGTTTGTAGTTAATTAGACAAAAAAAAAAAATGGCAAAAGTAGTGCAACTACGTCTCACTATGCAAATATGAATTAAACTACTTAATTACATGTAGTTCACTACTCCCCGACACGGTGTACACGTGGATAAGAATCTTAAGTTTGAGGAAGTTGGTTGAGATGGCAGATTATTAAATAGTACTCATAAAGCACCAGTCATCAGCAGTGAAGAGAAGAGGCTCTAGAATGCTGGCCTTCTAGGAGCGCTTTGCTAAGACTGGCGTGTTACAGGAAATGTGATTGTCTCGAGGTGCTTTGGCGCTGGTAAAGTTTGTCATTTGTACAGAGTGAAAGAAGTCTTTAACCAGGAAGGCCATAACTTTTTTTACTGTGAGCCCATCGCCATACCCTGGGGACAGCACTAACTGGAGCCAACTTTCTCCCCTTGGACAGAGACCCAAAGCATTGCTTCACATTAAGCAAGACCTATTTGTAACTGCTGCAAATGGAAGATTAAGAACTTTGTTTTCCGGAAATCATTACTTCTAACTTTGGCGATGGCTTGACTATATTTTCCATTAGCTCTGCACCTTATTTGACAGATTTCGCAGGAGGAGTCATTATCTGCGTGATTCCAAACTTTTTAACAGCAGTGTATATGCCTTTGCACACACACACACACTTTACCTAATTGCTGGCAGGCCTAATACATTTTTCAAATACTTTACATTTTTGGAGTACACTGAAAGTTTTTTTTTTCCCCTACATGAAACAAACTCAAATGAAAATGTTAAACACACAAGGCAGAGAGAGAGAGAGAGAGAGAGAGAGAGAGAGAGAGAGAGAGAGAGAGAGAGAGAGAGAGAGAGAGAGAGAGAGAGAGAGAGAGGTGAGCCAGACTGCCCGTCACCAAAGCACGTGAGTGTTTACCTGACATTGTCCTCAGGTTCAGGCTCCTCATCGCTGTCCTCAGCTTTCCGCTTAACTCCACGGCCGTCCACTCCATCACTGCCCCCTGCCTAAATAAGGAGAACACCGGTATTTTGTTTGGGTCCAAATTTTGTACAACCCTGTTATTTGAAGTGTCTTACAATATGGAAAGGACCCCTAAAGAGATAGGCCTGTGTCTGTTTACCTAAAAAAAACTGTAAAGAAACTGTAGGAATCCATTTTAAAAGTTCTTCCGGACTGGACGAGAAAGGTAAACTAATAGATTGTATCACTTAAAATGTTCAATCACATAGATTTGTACTGTGTGAATTTGAGAGAGTCCTATAATCCTAGAATTCTCCAACCAATCTAGCCATGAATGTGGCCTCAAGTTAAGTTCCACTGATGAAAATTCTGTGCAAACTCATGAAAACAGCATTACATCAAACTTTACATGGACTTTTTCCTATGAAGTCGAATTACCTTGAATACATCTTTGCAAGCATTCAAAGTTTCTACCTACAGGATTCGGACACATAAAAGCAGATTGTGTGTTTTGATTCCATGTTCGGTCACACCTGAATGAGCCAAAAGCTCCCAAGCAAATGAAACTGCACAAGAGATTGAAAGGGGAAAGTGGGGAGATAAAGGAAGAGAAAGGGATGAGGAAAGGAAGAAAAGCATGTAGGCAAGAGAGAAAGAGAGGAGAAAAATAAAGAGAGCCCTGACCTCGCTCCGTTAACCCCCCTGGCTTTGTTGCCACCTCATTCATGTGCAAATGGGAAGTTCTGCCATTGTCCTCCTCTTACGTGCAGAGGCTTAAAGAATGAAAGTATTGCGGCAGCGCACAATTTAGAGGTGCTAAAGGAAACCAGTTTTGAGCTGTGTGTAAATGAAAAATGGAAATGAACATGGCCCATATGGATCATTCTGGGCATGTAAATGTGCACCATTCAAGTCCAAATCAATTGCTGTTTAACCAAGAGCGGTTTCATTCACTATCTATGTACTGCAACCGGGTGGGTCGGGGTTTATATCAGCCCTTTTGTAAACTAAAAATAGGGCCCTGTCGTTACCGGCATGGACTTTCGGAAAAGGCCCTATTCAGAAAATCTGGTTGCATAACTACCATGCAGCCTTTTCAACCAGAAAATAATTAATAAACCTTCATAGGCCCTCAGTCTCCTCCTTGGTGTACCAGTAGGGCCTGTGCCCCTCCAGATGCAGACTTAACGAGGCTTATGTAACGTTCACTTTTTCAAAAACCAACTGCAACCATATACCACCAGTGATATACCCCCCAATTTCAAAAATGGTCTTCAAACCGACTTAAGTGTGAAACTGTTGCATATAATCTCAAAAATATTTAAATTGCGATGGTGGCCAAATTAAAATCCGAGTATGCAGGGCTCCCATAAACCACGGCTGTTTCTACTGCTCCTCACACCATCCAATACTGACTCACTGCACCACTTGCCTACTCCAGGTCAGAACTCCACTTGATTATCTCCTGTCCATATAGTTGTAGTGCAGCAGAAATGTTACCAACATAAATGACACACACACACACCATCTAATCTACAGGCCTGCAAGTGATCTTCATAGGGCTCCGGTCACCCTACAGCTGTAGCAACTGCTGCCCCTATGACAATCACCACATTAGTGACCCAATTCACCCACCACACCAGAACTGCTGCCCATATGCCAATCCCCATACATTAGTGACCCAATTCACCCTCTCACCCACCATACCAGAACTGCTGCCCATATGCCAATCCCCATACATTAGTGACCCAATTCACCCTCTCACCCTCCATACCAGAACTGCTGCCCATATGCCAATCCCCATACATTAGTGACCCAATTCACCCTCTCACCCTCCATACCAGAACTGCTGCCCATATGCCAATCCCCATACATTAGTGACCCAATTCACCCTCTCACCCTCCATACCAGAACTGCTGCCCATATGCCAATCCCCATACATTAGTGACCCAATTCACCCTCTCACCCTCCATACCAGAACTGCTGCCCATATGCCAATCCCCATACATTAGTGACCCAATTCACCCACCACACCAGAACTGCTGCCCATATGCCAATCCCCATACATTACAGTGTTTCCCCTACCGTTATATTTGGGGGGCGCCCCGCCCCCCCTGGAAGGTCAAGTTCATTTTGTTCAATTTTATTTTCTATAAAGCGCCAGATCACAACGGAATTTAAGGTTACCTTTCCTATAGAACAGGTCTATAGCTTGTTCTTTTATTAAGCAAAATAAATAGCCTTATGTTATTTATCTTATTTACACGACGGCATGTCATTTCTGTCTCTACATGGTCGCGCGTTTACAATTCTCTGTATCGCGCATGGCAGTTCCGCCGCGGCGCACACGAGCACGCTCCCACCAGCGGACAGAATTGGGCTTAAGAATCAGTGCACAGCTACGGACACTTTTAAGCTTTAAAAAAAAAAACTAATATCCAGGCGTTTATGAATCCGGCAGAGATCTTTTCCTAGGTAGGGTCGACAATGAGGCCCAATGAGAATGGCTACAACAGACGTGGAAACAGAACGTACGTACAGAATGTCCGCACCAAAAATTCAGAAATAGATCTGGCTTCCATTTTTTATCATTTTCCGCAAGTTGTGCGTGGCCCTTTTTACATAGAGTCTGGTAATAAATCTATGAAATGTAACGAAAATTATTTATTTTGCTGTGAATAATGAAGGAAGCAATAAATCTGATTATTTGCCAAACCCTCAAGAGCTGTTGCCATGGAGATTTAACGTTACTTTCTGTTTGAAGACAAGGTAGCAGCTAGTGTTGAAGAATGGATGACTTGAAATTGGACGACTTTAAATTAATATATGAAATTG
This sequence comes from Clupea harengus, assembly GCF_900700415.2. Lineage (NCBI taxonomy): Eukaryota > Metazoa > Chordata > Actinopteri > Clupeiformes > Clupeidae > Clupea > Clupea harengus. The sequence goes on from NC_045166.1 coordinate 1,247,566, forward strand.
AACATCAACACCTATACGGATAAAATAAATAAACAAGGATAGCAAAACAGATTGATAAGCAATGAGAACGGCAGAAACACAGGCAGGACGTCAGATGACGAGACAGATCATAGTGACACAGGCTGTTTTTTTTTTTTTTTTCGTCATATGAAGGCTGAGACATTCATAACATTTTATTCAGTCGTACTGGTCCTTTTGTAATGCCAACAGGTGCACTTCGTTGTGGATAAGTAAAGCCTATTTTGCTACATTTTTGTAATCCTGGTAATCTTTTGTTTGGCATATTGGTGAGGTTATTAAGAGGACCATTTCTCAATCGTTTTGTTCTTGATGAATTAATGTTTGTTTATTAATCAATTATTTTCAACAAATAACTCAATTATAATTACAAAGAGGACAATTCATAACTTTTTATCGCAACTTTCACTTGTTTCGCCAATTTCATTGCAACAAAAACCTAAAAATAAAAACTTTCATCGCAACTTTTTGGAAAAGCTCCTGCGAAATCAGGAATTTTAGGCCGCAAATATCTTAAAAACATTTCTTCCAGAAGCCCAGAAAGATACACCACTGCAGCGACAAAAGCTGCACACTTTGTGGATAATTGTCATAAAAAGACATGTTCCGATGTTTAGTTGTTATATTGACTGCTGTCATTAAAAGAAACACATGAACACCATGATTCCTTTAAGCGTTTGTGTCGGTGGCCACGCCACGCCGTGCCGCAGCCCCCCCGCCCCAAAGCTGTAAACCTAGGGGAAACACTGCATTAGTGACCCAATTCACCCTCCATACCAGAACTGCTGCCCATATGCCAATCCCCATACATTAGTGACCCAATTCACCCCCTCACCCTCCATACCATAACTGCTGCCCATATGCCAATCCCCATACATTAGTGACCCAATTCACCCTCTCACCCACCATACCAGAAAGCAACAGGCGGTAAAGTTACTTCAACAATGGCCGTCTATGGCAAAGATGGGTGTGTGATGTTCTCTAAATCTCTCGCAAACGTGCCAACATTATGACCCTTACAGGTTGCTGAAAAAGTGAATATGTACCGCACAACAAAATGCTCCAAACTAGATTGTGGATATAAACTGTTCCAGCGTGTAAATGTGGCCATGTAATGAAATGATCCAAATGTTCATTAAATTCAAATTCATCGTGTCCATCGACTGTAATATGAGCCCAGCGCTACAGGTCACTTAAGAAGAATGAGGAGCCACACAAACTGGAGGAGTAGTGAGAACAACCGGGAATCTGTTAGGGGCGAAAGGAACGCAGAATACATGGTTTGCATTAGTCTGTTGGAGATGTTTTGGCCAAAATAATATTGAAAGATGCGAATCAAAAGGCTGTGATTTGGCAACAAGTAATGTCCAAAGTATGCATCAATTATCTGTCTGGGTTTCGGTCAGAGATCATGGACCACCGCAAGGCACTGCGTCTTCTTTTAATCCTGTTCAGACCACTGCTCGTCGCATACAGGTCCTCGCTGCACAAAATGCATGCTACAAACAACGGTGTCATTCGTTCCTCTTGATGGGGCGACTCCATACTCTCTTGCGATCCTCATCACAGGCCGTTTTGCTTCTGGACTGCCATTGCTGATCACTCGTAATAGTGAAGATTGCTAACACTGCGGAACACTTGTTGGCTCAGCACAGAGTGTCATCATCTTGACATGAGAAAGGCGAATATTGATTACCCACACCACCGAGTTAGAGGTCGTGACCTATTGTATATTCTCTACTGTGCATGCAGCTGTAGTGCAGCAAAAATGATGGCAACAGAAAACACATGCACGCCATCCAATCAGCACGCCATCCAATCAGCACGCCTTTAAGGAAGGCCTCACAAGACTCACTCTCCTACAGCCATAACCACCCCCAATGTACCCCATGTCCAAGAGACAACAGATAGACTGCGCACGCACACACACACACACACACTACTGTAGACTAATTATAACTTCAGTGTACGTCCAAATACAAAAATAACCACAAAAGTTCACGCTTCCCTTTAAACACCCCCCCTCCTCCACACACACACACACACACACAGCCTTTTAAGTAATCTCCATAGGGGTATACCCACAGTTAGCCCTCCCCCTCTATAGGGCAACCACAACCCTGCTGGTATATCCCCTACTGCCCCAACAAGCATCTCTATATACAACTCTTTATTTGTGGGTCCCTTCAGGAACCCTAACACTAAGTTGAAGGAGACCCCATGCATCCAAATAGGTTACATAAAGCCCATGCATCCAAACAGGTTACATAAAGCCCATGCATCCAAATAGGTTACATAGAGGCCATGCTCTTACTTACAAAATGGGTTACAATTACAGCCTTCATGACAGTTTTATAGGGCATCTAACCTGCCCTTGAAATTTAAACATGCAAAAAAAGATTTGTTTACACACACAGAGAAAATATGAGTAAAAATGTGCAGATGGTCCACTAGGTAGATGTGAATTCAGTCCAGCTGTACTTTTTTGGCCAATGGGGGGGGAGAGTTGTGGCACAAGCAACATCCCCGACCATAAATGGGCCTGAACGCCAACGGGGACCCGGGTTTGAATCCGACCCGCGGCCATTAACCGATCCCACCCAACATCACTCTCCAGCTGATTTCCTGTCTAGCTTCACTATTCTGTCTGATTAAAGGCTAAAAGTCCAAAAATAAATCTTTAAAAAAATTATAATATATAATTATTATTATTGCAAGGGAATGCAAGGAAAACTCTGGAATATCAACACTAAGCAGCTAGCAGATTGGGCTTTTTTGTAATTTTGTATGTATATTGAAAATGTTTTATGTTTTTATTTTGAACCAATGCCTATCACATTGAGTGAGAGTGAGGGGGCTGAACTGGACCTACCTTGTTCCCATTTTTCATCATGGCTTTCAAGGACTGGGCAGCATCCTACAGGCAAGAATGTAAAAAATGCCCGGCTTACCGATCATGAGAGCACCACAACTGTGTTTTCTGTGCTGTAGGTTTGCCTTACAGATCCACTGAGCACACTTTCAAGCCATTCAGCGTAATTAAAAGCACTATGCATCATGACAAGTTCCCCCACAAATGGATATGATGTATGCTAACCGAATTGTGCTGGTTCATGGACTGCATCCTCATGTCGTAGGCCGTGTGACGGGGGTTGTGCACGGCCCCTGGCCGGTCCCTGCCACCCAGAGCCTGAGGGGCGTACTGCCCAAGCAAGCTGGGCTCCTGTTGCCGCTGCTTCTCCAGCTGAATGGAAGGTAGACAGAAGGAGAGACATGAGAACCGAAGCAGCAATGGGTAGAATTGGACTAAAACAGTGGCCCAATTGGGGGGAATTCAAATATTAAAGTTGTGACTTACCTTCATTCTCTTTTTCTTCTCCTTCATTCTCCTTTTGAATCCATCCTGCAAGTTCAAATGAGCAATTCAGAAAACAGATCCTTTTTTTTTTTTTCAAGTAAAAAAAAAAATTTAAAACACAATTTCAGTTACTTTGGCCACTACGATCACAACAGAGCATCACAAGATCCTTGAGGGACTGACTGATTACATCCAGTCACATTTTTTGAAGAAGCAGCTATTCAAACAAGTCATTTTTTTGCCTTAATATACCAGAAAAATACTTTTGGGGTAAGCCATGTGTTACTGTACCAGAAAATGGCACAGATTGAAAAAGGTAGTACTTCAAGTAGGATAATGGCAAACATATTCCATAAACATGATCTCTTTTAAAAGGTTCATGACTAAAACCCCATCTCTGATTCGACTTCCCAATCCATTGAGGTGATTATGTCGTCATGTATGAAGAATGAAACTGGAAACGTTCAGGGGAACGGGGTTGATGAAAAGAACTTAGGGTTGATGTTAGAAAGCAAAAATATAAGTTTCTTACATCATCATTTTTGCGCTTCTTGAAGATGTTGTCTTCAGCCACTCCCACAGCCTGCATGATGAGCTCAACGCGCTCCAGGTTGACAAATCCACTATCAGTGACCCAACCCTGCATTCGGACACACACACACACACTTAAAACAGGATCCACACACAGAAAGCACCCGAAACGGCAAACCTCATTCAAGTCTGATAAATTAAGAAACACGGTACTCACCCCTGTCTTGTGTACAACATCTTTATAGATTCCAACCAGTCGATCAATAGCGCCTTCTCTACAAGTCAAAGATAAGCAAACACACCAGTCAGTAAAAACCTGGTTCACCAGGATGACCCAAGCCATCAGAGGGTTTATGAAATCTGCCTGGAGAATCTCACTGGCTTTGTGACTTCACCTGATCTCTAGGGACGGCAAATGAGGCAGGAAATCGTTTCCAACAAAGAAGCACATGAAGACCCAGTCGTCCACACTCCGCTCGAACTCAAAGGGGAACGGCAGGCTAGCCATGGTCAGTTCCCTCTCCAAGTACTAGAATCAGATGACAGAACATTAGGACCCAACAGGCAAAATGAGGGGCAACTACCGCAACAAGGATGGGAAAATAAGAAAGATTTACAGGTTAAAAAAAAAGAAAAAGAAACACACCTCACGCAAGACTGCCAGTCGAATGAAGATGAAGTCCTGCTCAGAACCTGGTAGAGAGCCTGCAAATTCATCGTGCTGGCATCAAAAACAAAAGAACATGAGTACATGAGCATGACCGTCAACGCATGTAAAAACTTTAGAGGACTGGCATTGTTGGGGGTCTGGAGACCCAGCCCTTACCTCTCCCTTCTTCTCTCTGGGCAGTCCCTCACAGTCCTTGATCTCATGGCCGACCTGCCCGCACAGTGCACAGGGTCTGGGCTGGTTGGGCTTGAACTCCTCACGGATGATGGTGAAGTTGGGCTCGTGTGTTGCCAGCCCCAACATGATCAGGTCAGCTAGTTAGTGGAGGTTAAAAATATAGAAGAAATAGAAAATGTTCAATCTTTTGAGAAATCTAATAAGAAAGGAATTATAGAAATGGGACATGATTCGTGCGAGACCATGTGGATGTGTTACATCAAGCCTTCATGAAAGGCAGCATCCATGAATGTCCTCTGCTCATACATGCTAATTACTCGCTCAGACAAGGCCAACCTTCAGCTAAATTAATACTTTTGATCCACTTAAAAAAAAAGAAAACAAATAGCAGAAAGCACCAAGGTCCTCTACAGATAATGAGATGCAATGTGTGTCCTGTTTTGTGCACTAAGTGCATGGTAAACTACTGAACGCAGCAGCTTTTATGTTGAGCATCCACCATAATTGCATCCATTTAAAAACAGTTTACCTAGGCCGTACTTCCCCATTTAATATGCCAGTTCGATATATATATCCCTCCTCAGCACTCATATCAGTGTTTTGATAGGGAACAATGATCCTCCCGCAGCCAGATAATTCAAGACAAGCTACACAATACTGCAATTTATGGATCCACTTTGTTCAGACAGGCCACTGAGCATTAATCTTTGCAGCACGAGCGCTAGACTTTCCAAACTACTTTTCCAAATGGCTCTACGAGAAGAGATGCACCCAGACTAAACGTACCGTCAGCACCGCAGAGACAGTGGTGCGTGTTTGGGTCGTGATGTGGCTGAGCTGTTTGAGAAAGGAATACAATTACATTAAAGCGCACAAAAATCCATTTCACAAAAGTCTATGAATTTTGGGAAAATGACAGTGAGAGAATTAGCAAGTAATGATTTGTACCTCTTTGTCTTCTGATGAAATCCATAATTTTATGTTCACCCTCGCCAGGGACGCTGGCGTCCGACAAGAAAACCTGTGACGGGAAAAAGACCACCGATGGATGAACACTTAACGGAATATTTTTATATTCTACATGCCATGCCTAGATATCAACCTGAATAAGAAAGTCATGAAAAAGTGTATATGGAGATCAACTACCTGCAAACTTTAAAAAAAAAATCCATTTGACTAGCCTGTTAAGTTAACAAAAGGACATGAGGTCCCCTTCTACTCAAAGGAGGATGTCCTTGACTGACATGCAAATCATTCATGTTGTGGAGTGATGTGTTTAATGCTCAAACTAATGTTTGTTTCATGGAGCCCTGGTTAAAAGCTGGTGGTCAGTTATCTTCCTGTGAGTACACAGCCAGCCAGTGAGAGTGGATTCCTAAGCCATTTGCAATATGTATAACAAAAAAACTGAAAAGTGGGGTTGCAATGACCCCCATGTTGTGGATTACTGATCCATTATGCTTTCTTGATGAGCTGGTTCAAAGGACAATCAATGCACTGCTGATTGTTGCAAGACCATAAATATTAAGGCACAGATAATTTTGTACATATTGCCCTATGTTTATAAAATATATATATATATATATATATATATATATATATAAAATCTATTGTGCACAGACCAAAAAAAAGTGATTCCAATTGAGTATGGAGATAATACATGATGCCACCAGTCCTCAGTTGAACACTTACTGTAATGTTTTGCCATCCTGGATCATTGCTCAGTCTGTCGGCTACGTAATATCGGAGGCATTTGGCCAGGTTGTCCATGAACTCTGTTCCCTGGGAAAGATGGTTCATTAGCATCAACAAGTTGCAGCACCAGGCTATTGTATGAAAACTGGGGGCGTGCCAACACATACACCTGGAAACACACTTACTGGAGTGATGCAGTTGCTGTCAAACCTCTCCTTGATCCCCTCTGGGGGAAGGTACCCTCCTAAAATAAAAAGGCAAATCCATTAACAGCGTTTCACAGGCAGACCCTTTCTCCTCTCTCTTTCTTTCTTTTGTGTTTGCTGCACGATGTTTGCTTCCAGATGTATGCAGGCCTTGGGTTGGACCCAGGCAGATGGAGGACGTGAACGGGTGAATGGAGAGGGCCGCCAAACATTTTACTCAAACTGAAGTCAGGGCCAAAGTAAACAGAAATTCCAGAGAGAATACCTTTCTGATCAAACCTGAAATTCCTTTTGCTGTTGCTTATGCTGCTATGTACAAAAGCCCAGTTTATTCTGTAGTAGTCTGGCCGAAAGCAGAATCACCCATGAGTTAACAGATTTGCAAAATTCCATTCTGATTATTAAGGTCTAGGATGATTAAGGTCCAAGAAACACCCGTTAACATTCCTTAATCCATTCGGCAACTACAATCAATAATACTTTATACTTTACAACTTTGTTTCCTTTTGTTTCAAGCATACAATTCCCAGCATTCATGATGCACGCAGATCACCTCTAGTTTGCTGCTTCAACACTACAAGATGACATTAGTGGGTTGTACTTTACATGCACTCAAATGCCCCCCCACCTCTCTTAATGTTCATTCATTCATTCATATATATGAATATATATATATATGCGTGTGTGTGTGTGTGTGTGTGTGTGTGTGTTTATTTATTTATATATGTATTCAGAGGAGCTGTTTGTAAATTAGAGTTAGTTTTCAGACAATCACAGCACACTTTCTCTGAAATTCAAAATGTGCACGCCTACCTCTCCCGATGACCTCTTCCCGCACTCTCTGTTTCTCCTCCACCAGTTCCATCCCTTCTTTAGAGGCCCGGAATCTCCTCGACCGTTGCTGATTCATTTTGGCACGAGGGGCCTGGGAAGGACAAACGGGAGAAATTAGAATGAAGAAATGTATCCAGACACTCTAACACGACGTCATGCACGATGCAAATCCACTGTACTCACCACTCCGTCTATAGCCATGTACAGGACTCTTCGAGGTCTCACGATGTTGAAGAGTCGATCGATGTATTCAAAAATGGACACCATCATTTCATCTTCATTTTTGGGTGCTGGCCTGTAGGATATTCAATAGATTTTAATGGTCTGAAAAGATAACCAGATAAAGTTCTAAGGAAGGCTGAAGAACCATGTGGCACTTACTTGTCCTCAGGATGTGTGCACGGGTGGATAATTCCATTCATGTCCAGGTACAAGTTGTCAAACTCCACTTCATTAGGATTGGGTTTGCTGGTGTCAACGGGTATACGAACTCCATTGCATTCCTTGGACTGCAAGAGTTTTTGATCAAATATATTACAAATACGTTAATTCATGCAGTGGCACTGTACAAGTGAGGGTGTTTTGCTTACATTAACAGCTTAACCTGTATGTAGGTGGCTTCTCATATTGGACAAAGTGGGGGGAACAAACTGCAGAAGTACTATTTAAACAGATAGTAAGTACTGTTTCTACATTATGATGACATAGAAATCCCCACATTCTTTTTATAAATCAAACACTTTGACATGACCTGTAATAAAACTAGCCAGGAACCTTGCAATAACTTTCGAGCTTGGAATCAATATATTTACTTAGCAAGCCAACTTAGGCACCTAATGTCAAGTACGACAGTGAAACCGCTCAAAGGCAGCAATATTGATGTGTTAGGTTCAAATAGCAAACCTCTTGAAAAACAGTGGTCGTTCCTGTAATACTTCGTATTTCTCCCACTGCATGCTTTTGACGGGAGCTAGCATCAATGTTTTGATGTGTATTGGTATTTGAATGCAAGGTCTACAACTTTATCTTGGAATTAGTTTTAGAGTTAGAAGGGGAGATGCCAGAAACGCTCGCGCTAGAAAACTTAAACTACTCGAAAGTAGAAATGTTTCCAACCATAACCGTAAAACCAAAGTGTATTCAGCTATATCATACTAAATAAAAAAAAACATTGGAATTGTCCGAGGAGAATATTGAGAAAAAAAGTATTGTATGGCGTTTCATCGACAGTAACATAAGTCAAAAAGCCCGCACTTGTTACCATTCTCATCCATTTCCAAAACAGGCCTGTTCATGACGACAGTTAATTATTTGTAACCTTAGTTTACTCACTCACGGGGCTGTTGAGAGGCAATGTACTTGTCAGGTCACTTTTAGTTATCTTTCCAGTGACATTAACGTTACATGTCTTAATGACGTACCCATGTTAGCAGGCAGTTCAGAACTCGATTCAAAGCAATTTTCTAGCTAGCCTAACATTAGCTAGACATGTAGCTATTTTGCTAGCTAGCAACCATTTAATTACATTTGGGAAGTATGTTGTGGTACGTAACTGCGACAAATGGTAAGACAATATTTTACTCATCGTCGTCAATTGACATGGACAACGGTGCATAGCTTTGTAAACACATAACTATTCTGCAACACTCGCTCAACGTGCGTATCGTTAAATGTGCTAGCCATGTATTTAGCCAAATAGCTAATCACAGCCTCTTTCAGAAAATACAAAGCTTACCTTCTCCTCAAGGCAATGCACTACTATCGAAGGATATTTCCGACTCAACCAACGAAAAAATGCCGGGACTCCCATGTTTTATAAAAGTCGGTAACCAATGTAGTAGTTACTTTAAAAATCCTCAGTTAAAAACAACGGATTTGCAAAGGCTAGAAAGTCTAGCCAGTCAATACAACAAATAATGCGTTGTGGCTAGCTTCATTTGTAGCGTGCTTGTGTGCACTTCCGGGCTACCGGAAGTACATCAATGCGGTTGTGTGTGTCAAGAAACTTGGACAAAAAACTAACTAGCGCCCCCATTTTCTCATTTTTACTTCAGTCCCCCACAACAACAAAAATGACAGACCTTCTAAGCCTTAGAATCTTAGAATCTAAGCAAAGCATTTATAATTGTAGCTATAGTTATAGTCCTATGTCTTCCTACTAGGCGACTCTTAGTGAGAAGCCATAGCAAAGCATTTATAATTGTAGCTATAGTTATAGTCCTATGTCTTCCTACTAGGCGACTCTTAGTGAGAAGCCATAGCACAGCACAAAAGAGGTTCGTCTACTAAGTTGCCATCAGCAGGTAAATAAAAAAATGCACTTTTGTGCATGCATGATTGTTACAATTGTGTTGCCATTTGAAACTGAGGTAGACCTACTACTGCAGCGACCACACTTTGATATTGAGGTGGAGGTTGAAAGTCGAGTGTTGCAAAAAAAAAAGAAAAATCCCCATCCTGTCATTTCTTTAAACTTTATTTAAAGATGTGGACTCAAAAATGTGTAGTTGTAGCTGTGTGTTGGTGTGTAGTCTTTAGGTAGGGCATTGGTATGTAGCTTGTAAGCAAGTTGGCTTTTCAGAGTTCCTCAGTTGCTCTGAGATACTGGGCCTCAAGGCCAGGAGTTGATAGGGCCTTTGTAAGTGAATGGGAAACTTTCTAATTCAGTCTCTCTGTAGCAGTAGCAGTCATGCTCAACAAGTTCGTTCTTCAAACTTTGACTGTCCCCTAGTGGTCCAGTGCAGAAGCTTTCCCTAATGTCTGACCAGTGCCATTCAGGGTCATCTGTCTGAGTCATGGATTCTCATAGTTTTACACAATGTGGGGTGTGATCGGAAAACGAGACAGAAGTAAATACAAAACTGTACAAATGTCCTCCTTCGCTGGTATTGTCTATCTGTATGGAACTAATTCTGTGGCTATCATTTTACATATAGAATCTCAATGTCTCTAAGTCCCAAAGATCAAAGTTCTCTAAATTTGGAAAGAACTGATCTGTTCATTCAGTTCTTTTTGTAGGTGAGCCAATAAAAGAGTAATGCTAAGCTTGATCTTTCCAGATTTTAAGAATAGTGCATTGACCCAGGCCAACAGAATAGTTTATTGACCCAGGCCAAGAGAAGGCTGACTGTGGTAGAGGGCCCTCTACTGGTCTGTCTTTCACATTCTGTCCGTCTGGTGGAATTCACTGATCACCACCTCTTCATGCCATGCTATTTACATTAGCAGAACATCTTTATTTGTCATTGCAGCATCTTTTGTGCAAACTGGTTGTGAACATGTATTAATTTCCAGTTATTCCAACATACTGTGTGAAGGCGCCACAATCACTTCGCTAGCTCTAAAATGACTGTCATGTATACATTTCTGCATCAAAAGGTAAACAGAAGATATTGAGACACACATTGAGTTTAGCCTACATTCAATAATAGACCTTTGTCAATTATACAAATATGGAAATGTATTTAAGGTCGTATGTAAAACAGTTGTGCTAGAAATGTATTAAAGGTCATATGTAAAACAGTTGTGTTAAACCATATTTTTTTGTCTCAACGCACTAGAACAACCAAGCTATATTGTAATGAAGTAGACATTCTATTATTAAAACACTGCATATGAAAAATATTTTGTTGCTCTTCAATTCAGTTCTTAAATCCGTAGCCATAGAAGTGGAATAAGCATATACAAAAAATGTGCAAAGAGTGCCTCTTTAGTATCAAAAGCGTGCATTTAATCTGCATAGCCTATTTAACACTGGAGTCATTGCTATGCAGCGTGGCACCCAATGCCTTGCCCCGGCCATTCAGTGGAGTGCAGTGGCAGACCAATAAGGATTCACCCGCTCCAACCTCATTCTGTATTCATAACATGAAACATTCAGACAATGCCTCTCTCAAAGGCCCCCTGAATGGAACGCCTTAATACTCATGTAAACAACTGGAGACCAATTACTTAATGAATTGGCCTCACACGTAATGAGGTGCCTCACAAAGGACTTTAAATGCATTCTGTTGGCACAACATCCTATGCTGCTGAACCACAAACAGGCACAAACATTTTTTGAAGGGGCTGTAAAAAGCATCATAGGTAAATTACATAGACCCGCAAAGGGACCTTGTATATACAGTTAGAGGTTTGCCAATAATCAGCTGATAATCCCATTTAAGAGACACTTGTGAATTATTGCTTGTGAGAAGCGGGATCGATGCTCACATAGTTTACATGGCTTTGTGTGATTTGGAGTCATCTTAGAGATGTATTTGAATATTCCCTCACTGTCTGGTGATTGTCTTAGTTTATTAATAAGATTATGCTAATTTGTAGTACTTCAATGTCATGTAATTGTATAGGACTATTACCCAATAATTGAAATTCATCTAACAGCCTGGCAAATCCTAGCACCTTCATAGACATGTTACTGGCTCAATAATTTAACCGTTGTGACCTTTTCCTTTGAGAAGCATTACGCTTGCTTTCAGCCTGCCTGGGATAATTTGTCTAAGGAAAGGATGGAGGAAGATATTTTAAAAGGCTCCGTTCTCTGTGGTCGTTTTGATTAACAAGCCTGTATTGCTCTCTTTCTCTCTCTCTTTCTCTCTCTCTACCAGTTAAGATGCCTTTACATAAAAAGCTCAGCATGAACTCACATAATATGACAGATATATTTATATTTCCAAGGCTTCGGTGAGGCCTTGAGCCACGGGTCTCTTTGAGCGTGTGCTCAGCACAGCACCTCTTCAAGTCTGCTCTCACTTGTTCTGACAGGATAATGAGAAACAGTTGCCAGTTCACACCTCATGCCACGTTTGGATTCAGTTATAATTAGCTTTGTTATGCTCTGTCCAAAAAATAACAGATAGCCTTCACAGCTGCCTGTGATCTTTTTTTAAACAAATACAATACAAACGCAAAGGGAATGAAACTAGTTGGCTTTGACAGTGTATGGACAAAAACAGAAAGTATATACACGAGGTGTCAGCTATGGAACAATAATGTAAAGGCATGTTATAGTGTTAATAGGATGTGTTTTCTTGCACAAAATGGATGTAAGCTCTAAGTGGGAACTGTAAAATCGTAATATTCATATTTTAAGCGCAGTTGTAATAAATGCTTTTGAAATGCATTATCTTACAACCATTCAAAAGCTCTTAATTTTGTGTAAAAGTGATATGATGGGTATAAACAGGACAGAAGCTAAACATTTGTTCTCAGTGATGTCAATATAAATAAACATCGGAATTTGTGAAGGACAAAAGACTGCAGGAATGGGTTGTGGACCCTGCTTAAAAGGCTGTGTGTTTGAATCTCCCATTCCCACAACTTCCATGTCTATGATCATGTAGACATTAATGGAGAAATGAACGGAACACTTCACGTCAGAAGGGCCAGATGGGCAATGTAGGCAGACAGCACACAGAGTCATTATCATCTGATTAAAATGCATTGGTTTATCTGGCAGGAAGTTACATGAAATGGCACTCGGTATCCACTTCTCCTGGAAAGAGTGAGTGCACCAAAATCTACGATTTGAGGCCGTGGCTGACACTGATAGTGTAAACAATGAGTTAAAGGTTTAGATAGTGCTGAGTTAAGGTCTCTTCAGCGTACATGGCTGATTTGCCAGATTACGCCTGTCGCCAAAAGAACAGCCAGTAAAAGTGAGGCAAATAATATCAACTGGCAAAGATGCCTCCTTAGCGGCTGAGGCCAACACTAAAATGTACCTTGCCCAATAGGAAAGCTTTCAATCAAGCCTTTAATTAAATGATATCTCCCTATAATATGTGATAATGATTTACATATGCCAACAGCTTTACTGAAGAGAAATGTACTAGGCATTCACAGGCTGTGAGTATCTCTCTAATTTCCTCTTTGTTTATGGTATATACTGTACTGTACTGTATATATATAATATAAAATACTGAGGCCAGATTTATGGGGGTCACATGATATGTCAAGTAACATTAGTTTATCATTCTTAGTTCTCTCTCTCATTCAATTACATATGGAAGTATAACCGTGCCAGAGGTCCCCAATGCAAAAGGGCATGTTGAATTACATGAACTGAATAAAAACATATCGCAATAACTATGCTTGAATTGTTCTGCATTGCAATTTGGCACAAATGGTTAAAAAAAATCCCACAGCATATATGATTGCAATTTGACATAGACCGAAATGCTTGTTTTTTTCTGTACTGCAAGTCATTGGAGTTATTTTACATATTTTGACTGAAAACTAAATTTCAGCTTTGAAAATTCAGTACACAAATATTCACCTTCCTAAAATACATTATTTCAGGTAACATTCAACCCATTATTTTTCAAACTAACAAATTCAGGCTGCCTAAATTTAGGTCCTAAAATGGAGGTCTTAAGATCTGGGTATCGCAGGAAGAACAATGGATTGCCAATAGACTTTTAATTGTAGAGGTAAGATCGCTAACGGTTATGGATTTATGGCAAAATGGGGACAATTCCAGTCTGCATGAGAAGACATATAGTCAATGTCAAACATTTGCGGATTATAGAAAGGTCTTCTTCATGTTAGACAATGTGTGTCCTTCTTGCTCATGGTGCTAATATGTTTATTATGATATGTTTGTTAGCCAGCTATAGCTAACATTAGCTACAGTTACTGCTAACTTTGTTTAATGGGTTTTCGACATTGCAAGTCTCTGTAGTCTATTGGCAAATGTACATATCATACAGGCACTAGATTGGTACAGTTTGGTACAAACTTGTTTGTCTTCAAATAACACATTGAAATGGGCAAAATTGATCTTAGGGAGTCATAAGAGTCTGGGAATCACAATGCAGTGTACACAATGAATATTCCTAACCACAGACAGAAACGAGGGTGTCTTAATTGATGAATAATTCATTGATTAATTAAATAATGTAATGAGTTAATTGGAGCAGTGCTGGTCTGCTCTGCTCTTGTTAAGAGGGGTGAAACAACAGTGAAAATTAAGACTACAGAGAAAAAAGTAATTCAAACATTTAAGTGAGGAAAAGATTTAAGAATATATCCAAGTGTTGTCCCAGTCCAAGTGGTGTCTGACTGAGTGCCACTGGATCCATAAGGAAGTGAAGGTCACACCCAAATGCTGTCCCTCATGACTAAACATCAGAGGAAGACATGCACTGGTGAGGGAGCCCAGGCATCCAGCCGCCCACACATGCAGTCAATCTAACACTGTCCATGCACTGGTGAGGGAGCCCAGGCATCCAGCCGCCCACACATGCAGTCAAGAGGAGCTGTGAGGATATTTCTCACTGGAAAACCTTTTCACATTGAAGGGAGAATGAATGGAAAAGAATCAACACAGTATCACAGATTCGGTTGAAATGTGTTTTAAAATGAGGATGTACCTTCCAGGAGGGTGACGTCTCTAGGCACAAGGTTAAGGCAGTGTCCACATCTCAAAAACAGTGAAGGGAATGCACTAGAAAGGCCCAGTCAAAGCCTCATCAAAATCAAAATATGAATCACTGCAGAAATGCCATCTCACCAATCTAGGTGATGTATATATATATTGGGGAATTGGGGAAATGTGTGGAGCTATCTTTTGTATTTTAGAAAATGGTCATGACTTTCAGAATGTTTGAATGTTAGAAAACAAAACACCATCTGGGAGATACTGGTGTTGAGTCTAAACAGAAGACTCAACACCGGTGTTTTTTTTTCATTTCATGGTTGAGTCTAAACCGTTCTCATGGACATCCGAGTATGACTAAACACAAATGCTGGTACTGGAGTTATCCTTTCTCTTACAACAGGGCTTTTATTGTGTTGGATTGGCAGCTAAAGGAATCTAAGTTTCTTTCGACTGTTAACTCTTTTCTTTGTTTTAGCCTACTTTAGCCTTTTAGCCTAAGTGTGTCCTGGAGCTAGAGTGCTATCTGGCCCTCTGAAAAAGCGCACACAGGTCTGAACTAGTGCTGTCAGTTTAACGCGTTATTAACGCCGTTCATTTTTTTATCGCGATTTAAAAAAAAAATTTTTTTTAGATTAACGTTCTTTTTGGCCTCGCAAACTGTGTAGTAGGCAAACGTTACGGTTTGAGTGAATGGTGAGCGCGATATGGCGAAATGGATGATAAAAAGCTTCTGAATAGAAAGTTTACTTTTAAAAGTTGTGTTGTGCAAAAGAAGCGAGCTTCACTGTTGTCTGAAAATGTCAACAGGCAGCTGGCTGAAAGCAAAGAAGAGTAGGCTTACCTTTTATTGGTAACCTAACTGTTACGGTTCATTGTTTCTGAAATAAGAGGCCTGACCTATGTTCCCAGCAAACTTGAAAAAAAGAAAATATTAAGCCGTGGTTTAACTGCACTATAGGCTGAGTCCTTGTTTACCTGAAATGTGCAGTTTATTATTTTATTTTGTACCGCCCTGTTTGGCAATGTTGGTTTTCAATAAAATAAAACATTTGCATAAAGCAAGCCAATCCACTTTTCCATGTTGATAAGGGCATTAAAATAAAAATAAAATGATGGAAAAAATAAATAAACGAAGGGACATTTAGAATAGATAAAAAATTGCGATTAATCGCGATTCATTTTGAGTTATCTATGACATAAATGCGATTAATCGCGATTAAATATTTTAATCGTTTGACAGCACTAGTCTAAACCAAACAGTCTGAAATCTACTGCACACATGTTGGCGACTGCTTGACAGACAACAGTGAAGAGTTGCTATATGTACAAAACTCATTAAACCTAGTCACAAAAAGTCAGAGCTGTAATGTTGACTAATGTTAAATCTGGGAATAACGAGTAGTGAAGACTTACATTATGTCTGAGCCGGCTAAGTTAGCAGTAATTATAGCTAACATTTGCTATAATGTTACCTAACTGACTAGCAATAGCCTACATATCGTAACAAACACGTTAGCACCATGACCAAAAATGACACTCATTGTCTAACAACACTGTTTGACATTGACTATATGCCCCTTCATGCAGACTAGAAAGGTCCCCCTTCGGCCGTACATCCATAACCCAAATTTTTTTAATTATTCACTGTAAAATCAAATTTGTATCAAAAGCTATTCATAGATATCCTAAAAGTTTGGCCAAGTCTGTTTGACTCAAACTGACCATTCAGATGGCCACTTTGATTAATGAATGAATTCATTAATTGATTGATTGAACTACACCAGGCATTCTGTGATGAGTAGATGTCATCAGACTCTACTACAGAGTAATCTAACTTCTTAACTTAACTTCTAAAACTACTTTGGATGACTTTGAAAAACAGAGTCCATTGCCTTCAAAAACATTATGGTGGTCTTCTTTTGAGAGTTACCTCAACTTCAAGGTTTAGTCTCCTGCTGCATTGGAATGTGAAAAATAGTTGGATAGTTGATAGTTGAACGTTTTCATTTAACTCAGTGAAAGGAATTCCTTGAGTTTTTGTTCTTTGCCATTTTTAAGGCAGACATTGTGTGAAGCTTTTACAACATGCTTGCTATTTTATTCTACACTGTACTACTCGTACAGCTAACAGAAATCATTAATTGTGTATTTAAGTACCAAACATAACGCAAAAAAAAAACCTAAAGTATCGCAGCATCTTCAGTGAAGAGGAAGCTGTATACATCTGGCTGTTAACCCACCAAACCCTTAACCCAGCTGATTAAGTAGTGTCCAACCCCTCAGGAAAAGCCTTTTTTGCAAAAGCACTCTGTTGCCATCCTGCCCCTGGGCACGAGCCCTAAACACACTGTCAGCATGCAGCTGCTGCCATGAAGGCTCTCTGTCTGCTGGCCAAATCCACAGGAGACGAGTGTGTCGCTGGCGAACTCTAGTCTTTTAAAAGTAAATGTTTGCAATGCCATATCCCTTCTGAGTCTGACCCTTCCTTTAAAAAGAAATTCACAATCACTGTGTGAAAAAAGCATCAGTAAAAATGGCGGTATTTATTTTTTATTTTTTTCATAAAATGCCTGATGTATTGTATAACTCATGCTGAATACTGAAACAGGTCCATTGTTACCTTGAAGCTCAACTGTCACAATAATGGAGTTATAATGGAACAGAAATATGGAATTACATTTCAGTGGTGATTTCAACAGAGTGATGAGTAAAGCATTCATGAAGGTCCTCTGTACAAAGCAATGGAAATCTTTGGTCCCTTTCCCTCACATGAGGCACTGGGGTGTGGCAAATTTCATATCAAAACCACTAAGTTCAGGGACTCAATGGGTGTTGAAAGAATTGATGGCCATAGCATCACTTTCAGTTTGCAAAACCTAACAATGAGATCCATCACTGATCTCCTCCCTTGGCCTAATTGAAAAGGGTGGTCTGTAAAGCATCGCCGAAACACTCTCTGCAGATGCAAAGCAGCTTAATTGGGCTAAATTGGTGTGAATTGAAAGCACTCGGTTAAAAGCAAGAAATCTGACTGGCAGCCGGCCCCGCCGCGGCCCGGTAATACGTCGGCGTGAGAGCCCTCACCTGCCCATTAGTATGGAAATACTGAAGATGAGCGTCAAAGATAAAGGATTTTAATAACAAACACATTTCCCCCTGTTAGCCTCCCGCTGGAGTGTGAATCAATTATTTCCCCCCCCTGTTGGCTCGCACGTCGTATCTGTGCACGGGTCTCGCCGTAGACCGTGTACATAACCTCAGAGCATCGCACATTCTGCCATGGCATTACCAGCATCCAAGCCTCCCAGCCTCCAAGCGACGGATGCGAGAGCAGCACAGAGCTCTATTACGAACCTCTCGAGAGGGCACGGTTTGGGCTTATTTTGGGGTGCTTAGGGGTCTGGCTAAAATTAGCTGGTGTAGAATTCCAACGGGTAAAATTGGGAGAAAAAAAAACAAACATTTGGAACAAAGCTAGGTTGTGATGCCGTGCCCATGGTCTGTTGCAACGAGCAGGCAGGCAGGGAGACATAGAGCACGTTCATCTGTCAGACAGCAGGGGGATTGTTGTCGGTGACGTACTGGGAGATTCATGTCTGGGTTTCAGTCTGGAGGGACACACTGAGAGTGCAGATGACTGTTTCCCCTTCAGTGACACACATACTACGTTATAACCCAAAGTATCACTGTATGGCGCGCCATACTGTCCTTCGGTGAAATTCCCAAGCCTGTCCACTTGCCCTTTGCCACTTCTAAACGGCTCTCAGTATGGTTTGGAATCTGAAGTATTTCTGTGGCAAGAGGATTTTGCATTTTGATTGCATGTACTCATCTTGACACCATCTTGGAGAAAACATTATCTGTGTAAATATGTAACCTAATGAAATGAATAGTGCCACTGCACTCATGTCCTAGTGCTATGTCACACCATCTGTAGTCACCTCTCAGCTTTTTATTGTGTTGTGTATTTGCTCACAATTGTATTAGGTAGTAGATGGGGAGAAAAAAGCAAACAAAAAAATGAATGGCCTACTGCCTACTCTAACATCTAATTTATGGCTGTGCCTAAGCACAAGGCCCCAGGACTGGCAGACGGGATCCCTCCCATTCAGCGCGCTACAATGTGGCAACCTTGGCACTAGTCACACCTAATACCTCTGGAGGTTACTGCCTTTGAGTTGAGTTGTGTGGGGATTTCTTTTGTATGTGGATCCTCAGATATTTTTCTTAAGGCTTATATTTCATCGGTGAAAACGTATGTCATAGGTTGGCTTTTGAGTTAAATTGGCTCGACGAAATCTTTGAAAAACACTCCAGAAAGGATGAAACAGACTGAAATGTTTTTAAGGATTCAGATCATATCTATATTCAAACATTGAGTTTCATGCCATGATACATTTCAGTCATTACTGACAGTAATTGGTGTCTTGTTGAGTCATTTAGATAGCATTAGACACACTTTTTCACAACCGCAAGTAGTTCCACAATCCATTAAGCACTTTATGCAGAGTGATAACTTACAGTAGGTAATTAACCAAATAAGTTGATTTCAGTCAGAATAATGAAGTACAGGTGCAGAGTTTAATTTTTCATCTGATTTTGAAGAATAATGGTGTGAAGAATAATGGTGTGTGAACTGGGGAGCAGAACTGGGGAACTAGAATAGATGTTTAAAAGCATTCGAAAGATTTTGAATTGAATTAATGTACTTTCACTTGAGACACTGAAATAAGCATTCCCTCATGAGATCAGTGCACACTGTCAAGCTTGATCAAGACTGACCCCTACTGGGTAAAAGAGGAACATGCCTAGTCCATTCATGGAATTAAGAAGAATTATTTAGTTGAACATACACTTAATAAAGGCTAAATTCAATTTATCAATCTCATCTCGTTTCAAAGTCATTTGTAATGCATTTGAATGACTGTCACATTTACGTGACTCTTCCATGGGCAGTAAGAAATCCCAATCTTGTTTCCCGAAAGCCACGAGTACGCAGTAGCAGGCTGAGCCAGTTAATGGACAGCCGTAAGTCAATAAATGACTTGAGTTCACCAGCTGTCCTCAATCCTCCGATGATGTTTGTGGAGGAGCTTAAAGTCCAGTCCAAACTATGAAACCACACAAGGGGATTACATTATACACACTCGAGGAGGGTACACACATATAAGTGGATAGGACCAGGTTTGTGTCCACTGGGTCATATCGCAGGGGTATTAGCTTTAGGAATTGGACTTGTAGCTTCTAAGCCAGTTTACTAGATTTGGTTATATTTCCCTCACATTGCTTGGAATGTCTTACATATCCTGTCGCTCTGAAATCACAACTGCACAAATGATCAGCACAGTTTTCTCTCTCTGCATGGATGCATTCTGCATTCTCTTTCTGCTGGTCAGCATGGATCTGCCTTCATGGAGACTTAATCACACACATAGCATCTCTTATCACGGCTGTGCTGTACATGCTTTCTCCAGCTCACACAAAATGCTCCATTTCAGTGATGCTTCTTTTCTAGCCTCAGCTCATTTCATCCACATGGGTCCAGTGTTCAGGTGGCCTTGGCTAAGAACCCTCCATGGACTCACTGCACGCATTGTGTTTTCCTCCAATGCCGGAGCGCTCACTGGCCTTGAGCAGCAAACCCACAGCAATGGTGCTTTATGCGTTTAGCTCAGAATGTTCCTTTTCTTTTTTATTAAAAAAAAAAGTTTGAATCTCTGGCCAGTTAAAGTTCAGGGAGAAGTTACAGCGCAGAAAAGCTGAGAGAAAAAAAAAACTGCCACTGACTGTGGTGAACAGAAGTTGATGGAACCGTATCATTTATCCTTTTTGTAAGACTCTACATGGACATGTGGACATGACACATAACAGCCATGGGAGTCAGTCCCCGGGGTGACTTCAAATTGTGTGCAATCCCTCTTAATCACCCATTTTGGACGGAGACTGTTCAAGGGTTCCGTCTTGCAGGTTCAGAGGTTTCCGACACACAGAGAGCAGCAATTAGGCGGGCTACCTTAAACAGCGGGGGGAGTTTGCATGCTCCGGCTCTGAAATGAAAGCTGCGATATCCGTGCCTTTTTAGGGGCCGCTGCCTGTTCAGAACTCCAGCTCCCAGGAGTCATGGCTCCCCGCTGTGAGGAAGCGTGTTTGGCCACCACGGCCGAATCGGAGGCTGATTAGTGGCAGGTCTGGCTAATGAGAGAATGTCTGATCAGCAGGGTTTTTCTCATCTTCTCCACCCACTGCTTTTTTCTATCTCTATCTCTCTCTCTCTCTCTCTCTCACACTTCCTCTGTCTCTCTCTCTCTCTCTGTCCCCTCCTCCTTTCTTTTTGCCTTCCAAGCAGGAGCTTTACTCTACATGAGGTCCTGCATTACGTCTGCCACGGCTTTATCTGTCATGGACGGAGAATGATTGATCTCTTTAGCAAGTTGACAGAAAAGAAGGGGAATGGAAAGATTAATGATGAACATAGCCTTTCAGGTCTGTGCGTGGAGAGCAAAGCAACGCATGTGGACAGAGAGTCAGGAAACTACATCAACAGTACAGTTCCGTGTAAATGTTACAACTAAAAGTCCTGCCTAATGGCAGTTAGTCGCTGAAATACTTCAGTCGCAATAGTGATCATATGGATTTCTCTGATGGCCGAACAAGACAAAGCCAATTTCTGACCGACACAATGTTCATGACACCTATGCGTGTGTGATGTAATGAGCCTTGGCACGAACGGTCTCATCTGTGTACACTTCAGTTGACGAGCAATGGGAATGAGACAGAGAAACAAATATGAACCTGGTCCAACAAACAAAACAAGGCAGCATCTAAACTAGATAGGCAATACCTTACCTACCTGAGAGCCATCCTCTCTGGCCGTGCACCCACATTACACACCACTGTTCAGACCAACACAGCCTCTCCTCCATGCCAGTGGGAGGCTGATTCACTGCTGGAATTGTGAGGCGGAGGGACAGCAGAGAATAACCAGATAATACTACTCTGTCTTATTAATACCGTACTCCTTAAAGGATTCTTCAGCACTGTTAGATGTGCGACCTGCTCTTTCTTTGTGTTTAAGATTAGGAATACAAAAGCAAAAATGTAGGTTGTATTGGAACAGGCTGCATCGTCCTTTTTGTGTGAATGTGAATGTATGGCAGAATAGCTCCAATTTAAGGCCATACATTCTATTACATATAGAAAAGAAAAATCATGCAGGCTATTTAAAACCATAATGCTCTGTCCAAATTATACATTTACCTTCAATGAATTCAATTCCCTTATGTTTAAAAGGCAACAACTACAACGCAATTATTTTGAGGGGCATCACCATGTAATGGACTGTCTACTTGATGTATTTTTTTTCTCCTCCACCTTTTTCTATTGTGTCCACTGTTAGAAGGCTTTATGAGCCCCCAATTTATTCCCCAAATGACATATTTAACAGATACAATGGTCCTGAATTGAGCTCATTAATGGCTTCTGGATGCAGAGCTGGGGGGAGGGGAGGGGTTGCAGGAGCGGCCTCATAATGGAGAGACACCTCTTTTCAGAACACTCTCCAAAGCGTTTAGTTTAGGAGGACGCAGCAACCACACAGGTCAAGTTCTATCTGCTTCATGCTCACAACACTGTACCCGCACACAATGGGTCTCCCCAAACAGATGCATCAACAGATGGAAGGAATGTGTGTGTGTGTGTGTGTGTGTGTGTGTGTGTGTGTGTGTGTGTGTGTGTGTGTGTGTGTGTGTGTGTGTGTGTGTCTGTGTGTGTGTGTGTGTGTGTGTCTGTGCCTCTGTGTGTGTGTGTGTGTGTGTGTGTGTATGTATGTTTGTCTGTGTGTTTGTGTGTGTATGTTTGCAAGGGTTGATCTGTATGTGTGTAGGAGAGTGAGAGGGGGCATGAGAGAGATAGAGAGTGAGGCGTTCATGTAGGACCTTGAACAGTTTCTGCAGAAAAATAAATGACACTTTCAGAAATGTATGTCTTCTTTTGTGGCTCCAGACCAAAGCAGCTAAGCTGTGGTAACCGCCATAACTGGCCTTGTGGACACTTGGTCCCCATTACATTGTCCATGTGATTACTACTCACCTGCATATCTCCCCGATGCTATGAAGGCTGGTATACTTCTGCTTGAAAGCAGATAAAACAAGAAAGATGGTACCTGGTCTCTGCACCAAATGATTTGTCTCAGGAGACAGGAAATGGACTGGTTGCATTCAAAGGTATTGAATGTGTCAGTGCAACACCGCCCTACAGACTTCGCCTTTTCCTATTAAATGTGCCCATTGTCGTCAGCGATGGAGACAGATTTAATTTGCCACGTCGTCACACGTTTTGACAGGTCATTCAGCGGGCTCAAATCTGCAGCCTAGAGTAGGAAGATTAGTCCAACATGGATATGATTATGTTCACCTATCAGTGACGGAACAGGCAGTCAGGGCTCATTTGGGAAGCTATCGACTGTTACAGAGCAGAAGGGCGGGGGATAGAGAGAGAGGGATAGAGAGATAGAGATAGAGAGAGAGGGATAGAGAGATAGAGATAGAGAGAGAGGGATAGAGAGAGAGACAGAGAGGAAGGGAGGGAAGGAGGGAGAGCCTGCCGAAGCAGAAGCTGTCACGGAGGTGACTCCAAAAATGCCAGACTGACTCACTCCATATCTGCACTAATGGAGTTTAAATGCCAGCTGAAGATAGGCAGAGAGGGAGGGACAGCTTGATACAGAACTACCTGAATAGCCCCCTTTCTGTGTGTGTACGTCCATATGTACCCCTCATCCTTTTCTTCAATTCTCTTTGCTTTCTTCTTCTCCTCCTCCTCCTCTTCATCCTACCATCTCTCTCTCCTTCACTTCCTCACTCTGAGATCGTGTAATTACCTGTCTGTTGTTCTGAATGCTTCTCCTAAAAAAAAAAAAACGTTTCCCTGTATACATCACAGTGTTGGTGTGTGAGGTGCGATGCACAGCGTGTCTGCCCTCTCACATTGGTTACAATGCGAGGCCTTTGAGCAGCTTAGCCGCATGTGTTGAACAAGAGGTCCCAGGGGGGCCGGTTGCGGGACGGACCACCAACGCACTCGGGCCACCAGGCTGTGCAAACAGAGCCCAGACAAAAGCACAAAGATGCCTGAAAACCCCTCTCTTTGTGCCACCAGCTCCAGGGATGGCCATTTAGCACACATTAGAGGGTGCTTTCTATTGGGCCCCCACCCCATAAATTCATTGGTGCCTTTCTTAAACAGCCCCGTCGCCACTGGCTGGAGATGGATGCTCTCCGAAGTGTCTTTCCTCTCCTCTCCCAGGGCCCTGTTGTTCGGCGTGGCCGTGCATCTGAAAGCATATGTTGTGATAATGAGACCACAAGGAAGCAGGTGCTGCTGCTTTGTTCTTGGTGTGGAGTGTGTTGTCCTCCCGTCTCCACTGTTACAGTGGTGGAGGTGTCGGCTGATACGCAGGCCCTGTCTCGTGTATCTCTGTTCAGCCCTGTACCGCACAGTCAGCTGCAGGTTTCTAATGCAAAAAATGTAACATTTATAACCCTCTCTCTTTCTGTCGTAGTAATGCTGTGAAGTATTTCTGAGAGGTAGCGGCTATTGTAGAAGCTTTAAGTTTATCTTAAACCATACCATACCATATATACTTGTGTGTGGTTAAACAAGAGGCAGTACAAAAGTAGGAAAAAAAACGTATATACATACAAATATTATGACTGAATACCATGGAAGAGAGCGGAATTACAGATACATTAATGTGTCAATCAAATGTATCTCAAGACTCATCTATTAGAAATGCAGAGTGATCAGTCAAAAATAACTGCCTAGCAACTGACTTAACACTCCCAACTTCCAACTGCCAAACGGCCTCCACCAATCATTCATCTCATACACATTCTCCATCTGCAATAACAGACAATAACAAACGTAACAAACTGGGACAAGAAAATGGCTGAAATGCAGAAAAAGAAGTGAGCTAAAGTAAAACTAAAGTGAACAGAGACCCTGCGTTATAGAAATGGCGTGATATAAACAAGCGATGAAAAGAGGGAGGAGGGGAATGAAGGGAATGTCAGCAGGAAGAGAGAGAGCGGCGGGCGAGCGACGGGCGAGCGGGCGGTAGAGCGGCGAGCGGCGAATGGCGAGCGGCGAGCGGCGAGCGGCGAGCGGCGAGCAGCGAGCGCAGGGCCTCTACAGTCTGGCTCTGAGTGCAGTAAGCACAGTGAGTGCTGAGAAAGCTACAGTTCATTTCAATGGCCACTTAAAGCCCCATGCTCTCCACCACACACAGGGTAAATGTATCTGTAGTGTGTGAGAGTAAATGTGTGTGTGTGTGTGTGAGTGTGAGTGTGAGTGTGTGTGAGTGGGAATGGGTGTGTGTTTGTGTGTGTGTGTGTGTGTGTGAGTGTGAGTGTGTGTGAGTGTGAGTGTGTGTGTGAGTGGGAATGTGTGTGTGTGTGTGTGTGAGTGTGAGTGTGTGTGTGTGTGTGTGATTGTGAGTGTGAGTGTGAGTGTGTGTGTGTGTGAGTGTGAGTGTGTGTGTGAGTGGGAATGTGTGTGTGTGAGTGAGTGTGAGTGTGAGTGTGAGTGTGTGTGTGTGAGTGTGTGTGTGTGTGTGAGTGTGTAAGTGGGAATGGGAAGGTTGTGTATTTTAAAGTGAAAAGGGCTTGGCCATTGTACATATGTCTTCTACACTTAAATACTTGTGTCATCTGTTTGTCTGGCCAGACGGCTGCTACTATTATTGGCTGGATTTGACTCTGCACAGGAAATGTTTAAAGTGTGTCTGGAGGTCTGATGGCTTAATCTTGGCTTTGTTGAATTAGTATGAACATGTTAATCCACAATAATGGGTGCAGCATGGGAGCAATGCATTGGGTATTTACAACCTTGCAGTGTTCCATCAGCGTTTCCCCTTTTTATGATGTGTACCATGCTCTAAAATCATTGTATGAAATCTAAAGTTCATCCCTTTATGAACATTCTGTTTCCACACTGCGGTGATTTCGATTGAAGTGGTGGTGGTGTTATTATCAGTAATGTTGTGCAGGCTATCCTCTATGGCATGGCATCCCGTTACCATGGGGCCCGCCAGTGGGGTGGGGTGGGGCTGGCATGGGTCTTTGATTGGCCAACCATTTGAACATTTTAACATGACAAAGAGGCAGCGTGGGGCAGGCGCTTAGCACAGGGGGTTGAGCTTCCCCTCTGCCCCAACCCGGAGAGGGCCAGTCAGACACAGCAGTCATTACACATGAGGCATGTGCATCTCCTCCCACACGATTAGCCACTGCCCACCCCCCTGCACACCACCACACACCCTTACACCCTCACCCTCACACCCTTACCCTTCCATATGAAATCAAGTTCAATCTCTCCATCTCCAAATGTATGTCTGCATGTTAAATACTGTGCACCACCTTTACTGTAAGGCTCTATCAGTGATCTTCTTGTGATGGGGGGATTGTGTGCAGTTCTGCTTGGCCTCTCTAGCACTCTCTCTCTCTCTCTCTAGCACTCTCTCTCTCTCTCTAGCACTCTCTCTCTCTCTCTCTAGCACTCTCTCTCACTCTCTCTAGCACTCTCTTTCTCTCAAGCACTCTCTCTCTCTAGTACTCTCTCTCTCTCTCTCTCTCTAGCACTCTCTCTCACTCTCCCTAGCACTCTGTCTCTCTCTCTGCCTTTCATCATACCATCTTCCCTCTCACCACCTCCCTCCCGCTGTGTACACACACACACACACACACACACACACACACAGACACACACACACACACACACACACACACACACACAGACACACACATACACGTGCATGCAAATGTACAGATGTACACACACACATATGTGACTGGAAGAAACATGGTTTTGTTTAAAAGGACTGAATCACTCACTCAATGCATCAGGCCAGCATTGAATAAAAGGCATGAAAGCAAAACAAAAATAGGAGCAAATGCAAACACATGCACACGCACAGGCACGCACACACACACACACACACACACACACACACACACACACACACACACAGACACACTCCAAAGTGATTGCAGATTTAAAGGCACACCTACGTACATAATGGTCATCAATTTATACTTAAACACATTTCCATTCCCTACCTCTTCCACCGCCCAGCAGTTCCATTCACACCACAACAGGAGGTGTAATTGCAATGGCATGAAAACCCCATTCCACCACCCCACCAAAACTCCACCATTAATAACGGCCATTGTTTCCTAATTCCTATTCCTTAAGGTGTTTGACCCTGTCAGCGGGAGCTGCCTTCCTGCAGCACCTTAGTGGACTTCTATAGGTGCCCTTCAAAGCGTTCTTCACAATCACACAATACAGACATCAGGGTCAAAATAAGGACTGCCCTGACAACAGGAGATAATACAGCTGCTACAACGCTCCCAAGTCTTCACCCACAACCAAACATAAAATCCACAAAGGAAAGAAACCTTCAGAGTGGTTCAAAAAAAGGAGGAGAGGAGAAGGGGACAGAGAGGCAGACAGAGAGGCAGTGGGGGGTGGGGGGATAGCGTGGGTGATCTCTGTGCACGACCAGAGTAGATAAAGATCTCCATTTCTTCCCTGTCTATGTTCCACGCCTTGGCACCCGAGTAGATACCCACGGAAAGCAACACGACCCAATCGATTATACCTCTGACATCCTTCTGACAGGGGCAGTGTGGTTGGCAACCTGTCAGTTGTCTGAGCTGGTGTGTGTGTGTGTGTGTGCGTGTGAGGGAGTGTGTTCCAGAGACAAAGCCAATTAAAAAGTACACCCAAGTGAGCAACGGGAGCTCCATCAAGGCGCTGTTACACACACCCACTCCCCCTCCCTGGGCCATTTCTCAGTGCCCCAGACGGAGGGAGCTGCCAGCGGCTGGCCTCCGCTCCTTTATCAGGGCTGCTACCCCTTCCCCAGCGCAGGTCAGCCCTAATCCAGGGGGAGGTGTCCTCCCATTGTGTGGCGCTCTGCCCCCGTCAAAGGGAGAGGTTTAGTTAAACATCTTTTAGGAGGGGCCGACTCCCCCCACCACCCCCACCCCCGTCCGACCCTTCCCTGACTGCAGCCCCTGCGTGCTCGTCTGATGCCTAGCTACAGTAGGGTTGGAGGAGGTCGCCCCTAAGTGGGCCCTACCAGCTGTTCCGCAGACCCATCTGACTAACATCATTAATCATCCCCAACATCCAAATGGCAGCCAGAGGGAAGGTGTCACACTGGCACCACGTAGGAGTGAGTGTGATAGGAGGGCACTGTGATTTCCTGAACAGCGTTTCCATGCTTTGATTACTTTACACAGAAGGGTCTGCAATTCCACCTCAGGAAGGTCTACAATAGTTTTTAAGTAGTTAGTAGTTAAATAAAGTAGTCGTAGTAAAATGATACACGTGAAACATGAGTCATTATAATATTCTAATATACTGTAATATTCTTATAATCTAATTTTCAGTTTAATATATCCTTCATCCTCCTAACATATATCAATGTTTCATACTCATGGGAAAAACCTTTCCTAATGTCCATTTCCTCATTCTTAACATTCTTTAAAATAACGGGTGTTGTTTAGTATCGCTCTGTAGAGATGTAGGCTCATGCAGGTGAAATAACCTGCAGACTTAGTAAACTTACCTTCAGCAGCTATCCCACTCAAATATATGTCAAACAACTGGAGAAGAAAACTGGACCATAGTGAATCTTCTGGAGCTAGTCCTCCATGTTGATTAAAACAGATCAGAGAAATATTTGGTAATATTATTTCAGTCTCAATACTTTTGCTCATCACCAAAAAGCATCGGCTTGAGTTTGACTGATGGACTGACTGATGGAATATATATTTTAACATGAATTGAACTTGGAGATACCCATCACCATACAGACTGCATAATGTGGAATGCCTGTCAAATTATTTTAAAGGGTTTCCATCTGTGAAATAAATTGCTGTGTACTGATAAATAAATGTTCAATGTTATTATGAAGAGAAACACACAATTCCACCAATTTTCTTTTTAAAACACCAACAAAAAGAAGGACAATTGTCACCAGCCACTGCAGCTAAACTGCTTCATCGTGGCGACGCTGAATGACCAGCTCGGGGAAGCCGGTGCGTGCGTCCATCTCTCTGCTGAACTGGAGCTCGGCTGCTTCTCCGATGACCACCTCGGCCGTGGTGAACACCTCCAGGTCTCCGAGGACGTGACCCCCAACAGTCTTCCCATCCTTATCAGAGAGGCAGATGTGGAGGTGAGCATCCTTGTTCAGTGTTCCCACCAGAGAGACGATCTCAAAGCGCTCCTGCAGCCGAATCACCTGACGTAACGCAGAAAACCACAGACACTCCTAAGCGCAAAACATGACAGCGACAGCAGACAGACCACAAATACGCCGTCATCCCAGAATGCTAAATTAGGGTTTTAGAAGCACTCGAGAGAAGACCTTGGCAAAGCACTGTCACTTAATACTACAACCAGCTGAGTAGCTTGTATTGAAGAGCAGGCAATGTTATGTTTGATTTTGACCCCATGCCAAATACCCCCCTCCCCCCTTTTAACCTAGGGTTACCCCCCCCCCCCCATCAGCAAAAACTGTTTGGAGGCACTAGACATCTCCTTTTCTTTTTTCTCCAAAGAGTACAGTTACAGAAGGCTGTGGCACCTGTACTGCTGCCAAACCAAACCCCCAGCTGTTGCCAAATTACCTCATTGGTATTCTCTGCGGTGGCATTTGCCAGCCGGAGCGTTGCCTTGGTGACGCTACCCACACAGGTGATGATGAACGGGGCGCGGAGCTTCCTCTCCTCCACGAACGAGAGCAGGGAGGAGAACAGCTCCTCACCGGGGCCCAGGCGCAGAGCGTACACCCGCAGAGCAGAGCCTCCATCGGCCTGAGAGAGGGAAGAGGAGAGGAGAGGAGAGGGACAGAGAGCCAGTGGGGAGGGAGGGGGTAATGGGGGGGGGGTGTAGAGGGGTAAGGATTAAAATGAAGTGAAATAAAGCAGGGAAGAGAAGAATAGAAGAATTTTTTTTTATGTATTTATTTATTATTATTATTTCAAGAATAGAAAAGATATTGACAGACAAACAGATAACAAAGAATAACACACATTTATTGCCTCTCCCACTAATATTTCATGTGATTTTGAAAGAGTAAGCAATATAATCCAATCACTTTATCACATTAGAGAGCTCAGCACATTTGTTCTGTCTCTCAGTAAGATATGGGGATGTCGCAAATATAGTTCTCAAGAGCATTTGTCAGATAACGTTGAATAAACATAATTTTCTATGGCTGCATGTAATTCTATACTTAGCAAACACGTTTCATTTGAAGAGTGTATTTTCAATGCACTCAGCTTTTTTGTAAGTTTACTCTTGAAGAGTATGTTTAAGAGAGAGTGGTGAGTGTGTGAAAGAAAGATTGTGTGTGTGTGTGTGTGTGTGTGTGTGTGTGTGTGTGTGTGTGTGTGTGTGTGTGAATGCGAGAGCGAGTGACCAGCGGTGGCCGCCTGGTGAAAAAGAGGCCTGTTTGTGTTTGTTGGGAGCCGGGTCACTGCTTCCATTCAGCGCGTCTCTCTTATCCGCTCATCTTTTTTATCAGCCTCTCATTCTCTCCCTTGTCCCTCCTCAATGGCCCCTCTCTCCCAGTCCCAACCCCCCCGACACAACTCCACAACTCCAGCCTTATCTGCCTCCGTTCTCCCTCACAGTTCTCTAAACACTCCTGAGAGTGAAAGGGCTCGGCGCTGCAGCGCGGGCCACCTGGATGGGGATGGAGCCTGCAGCAGCCCGTCTGCCTTTTCAGAGCCGCTCGCTCGCTCGTTCTCTGGGCCGCGGGCCAGCTGCAGCATTGTCAGGACAACCGTACACCCATCAACCCATTCAAAGTCCAATTGAGCGACCTCTCCCCCCAACCCCTTGGAGACTGGTAATTACAACCGGCCAGCTAGTTAGAGAGGACTGTTCTCTCTCTTTCTTTCTCTGTCTGTCTTACACACACACACACCCACACCCACACCCACACCCACACACACCACACACGTCTTCCTCCCTCTTCTCTTTCTCTTCTGTGCTCCTCTGACTTCTTGCTCTCTCAGCAATCCTAACGTCTTTTGGAGTCCATTGGTCCCTGTTGGTCTGCAGGGGGAAGAATGTGTTGAACCTGGCAAGCAAATGGGCAAAGGGGTGAGCACAGAAAGACACACTTGCCTGGACGGTGGTCCATTCATACGGCTAACAAGATCATCACGGTTAAATAACCGCCAACATGACCAGTCAAAACAGCAGAGCTATCGGGTTCCATTTGGCATGGGGTACAACCACACAAAGCTGCAGACATGTACGCAATGGCAAGAGAGTCCACCAGAACATATATAATCCTTATATCCTGTAGTTTCCAGAAAACAACAGCAGAAGCAAGAGAAATGACTGAATCTAGCATAACACGAATCATCTCAAACATGTAAATGGCAAACACTGAAATGTCCAGTGAGTGAGAGCACTTTAGGTGCAGTTGCTGGTGACATGATGTGACCACCAGCCAATCCGCAGCCATTTCTTCAGTGGACATGTGGATATATTGGGTCTCAGTCTGTGGGACCACCTGGCTTGTAGTTCATTATAATACATGGGCTCAGTCCCCCTTCTCCCCTGATTGCTTCCTCAAAGCTTCCTCCCTCCCTGGAGAAGGAATAATCTACTGACCCAGTGGGGGGAATCCTGGATTAGAGATCAATGGCCATGAAGTTAGGCGAGCGGGCCTTTGGCGCCATGCTGGCCAAAATGTGAGGACAAACAGAGGAATAGCTGCCAAAGGAAAAATGGACACACAGCATGTGCAGCAATTCAAAAGTTCTCATAAAGCACCATTTTGCTTTTGCTGGGAGTGTTACAATGTGTAATCCACAATAACATCACGAACACTCTCACAAAACGATAATGATTTACTGAGTCAAAACAAAGTGACCATTTCCCCTTTCACAGACAAGCACGCTGGCACACACACACACACGCACACATGTTATTGTGCATAAACAAAGTGATTTTAACCTGTCTCTCAACAGCCACCACACAGGCCAACCCAGGCAGTATGCTTTAAAGCACATCAATTAATAATTTCCTCTCAAGTAGACTACTTCTCTCTCATCGTTTCCCGCTCAACCACCTCAAACCGCCTCTCGTGGCGACAAACAAACACTTACATTAACAGGAGATCGAAACGACGTGACATTCGGCGCGTGGCAAAACGGAAGAGAGCAGTTTAAGTGTACTTGTCCACACGAAAACATAATTAACCGTGATCCATAAGAAATGGTGAAGGCAGAACGCCCCCGTTGTCAGATGAGGTTTCTGTCCAAATCCGTTAAAAACCGCAGAGCTGAATCCATTACTGCATTACTTATTGCATATCCTGAGTCAGTAATGTTGCCCCTTAGGTCCACAAGTTCTCAGCGAATATCAAATTGGGACAGCCTACACTGTCTGCACTCTCCAAAATACATTTCCATGGGTCTACAGAAGTATTTTGCAGCCAAAGACCTGTAGCGTATCCTATCTGTGACACGTTTATAAGATTGTTGCAGAGTTTCCCTAAGGCCAGCTTGTGGCCATGTGAGAAGAAGCACGTGGTAACAACGTTTAGTCTATTTATTTATTTTTCGTAGGCTATCCTAAAATCAGCTGGGGCTATTCCAAGATTTTGGTTTAGTGACAAACTTGGCTAAATTAACTCAACGCAAGTGGTAAACCTCCTAGGGTTAGAGTTAGGAGAGAATATAAATGAATGAATTCTCCTGGATGAACAAAGCCATAAGACTCTTCTATATCTATTACTCTGAGTTAACGTAACCATGTTTGCCACTAAAACAATATTCTTATGCCCTGGTCTGAGGGGCCTAGCCTACATCTTGTAGTCTAAGTTTTTGGAGTGGTATCGAAGGAAGTCAGACCTAAATGTCGCACAAAGCTCTGTACGTGGCATGTAGGAAATTAAGAAAACTACAAGCTCCCACTCATACAATGATTGTTCGAATGGTGGGGGTCGAACTTTTAGCTCATAAACTCGTGCGGATTTTTCAGTGCCCTGATTTACCCGACTTGACGTAATAACAACTACAACCATGGCATCCTCTGGCATGACAGTAACGTTATAAACACAATTGTATTACTTTCAACAAGTCATTTGCGATTGTCGCCTGTGCGATAGGTCTATGTTTGCATTCTTAATATAGGCCATTATAGTGACGTTTCCAGTGTAAACGTTTTATCAAAGACATTTGCAATAATTGATATTAGCTCAGGCCTGAGCTACTAGTGTAAGCGAGCGTGACTGGTATGCACATTATTGGCTATTGATATGATTAACTAACAATAATACCAATACGCCTATAGATTAACCTACTTTGGTGGCCATGCAGGTGAGACTGCGAGCATCCATATTGTTTTCCGAGTTGATCAGGGAAACGCACGTTTTTCAGAAGTCGAAAGTTCCCAAGTTGGGTTTACCGAGTTAACTGTTGTCTTGAACGCAGCACAAGTCTCCAAACTTCCTCTAAACGAGCATGGCATGAAATGACAAGAGCATAGCACCTCATAACCATTTGTTGGCCTGTTTCGCCACCTGGTGGTAGCTTTTCTGCGTAGCAATAAGCTACACATAGTTCAATTCCCCCGCCATATGTGAGGTTTAGATAGGCTTATACCAACAAAACATAGTGAATGAAAAACACATTTTAATAAAACCGGACAAAGTTCATGTTTATTTAGGCTTAGGCCTGTATGGGTAGGCTACAATGGGAGTGTGATTGGTTTGTGTAGGCTATTAAACGTGAGGGTGTATTTGATTGCCAAGACAATATGCCTTCATGCCTACTGTTGACAGTCCATTCCGTGACATTTCCTCACTGTCGGCACATCGACGGCAGATGGCGTCCTTAGACATCTTTATACAAATTCTTAACGTTCGACGTGCGTTGTAGATTAAGCCTATGTTTCACAGGCAATAATTACTTATTATTATGGAAAATTCTTAGAACTTAATTTTCAGACTTACAATGTTGGTTTAAGGACCAGCCCACGGAGAGGTACAGCATGCCCTATACATGGCATTTTCAGCAGTTGGACAGCACCACTTAGACTAATAATTTACTATGGAGTTTCAAACATTAAAAACTCTCTCTCTCTCTCTCGCTCTCTGACAGTTTTGCTCTGTCTCTTTGTTCTTTTACAGTTTGCTATTAATGGGTCAAGTGGTATTCGAAGAAATGGCAGCATCGATGAAAGAGGACAGCCCAAGGTAGAAAGGAAAATCAAATGAATTAACTGAAGCTTAGTATGAATTGTCAGATTGGGAATTGAAGACCCTTTTTGCACATGTACCACACATTAACAGGGCATAGGAAGGTTCCAGAGACCACACTATGCTATACAAGCATGGCTTTGAGCTTAACACTATATAGCTGTAGCTCCAGAGCTTTAAAGCTACACAGACCAGGAAATGGGTAATATGAGGAGTGTTTTTATGAAGTGACATCTGGCTGCGTTTGCTCTTCCAAGATTCAAGGTTACAGGTAGCCATGGCCACTTCCAGCCATCCACAGGTTACAAAGGATGGTTAGCCATTATAACAGCCATTGGTAAAGCATGTCATCCTTACCATTAATCTAGGCCCCTTCCATGTTATCAACCCACCATTCCTGTTCTTGCTGCCAACACTGTCCAAATCATTGGAATGAATAGGAGCAGGAAATTATTACAAAAACAGAACAGGGAAATGTTGCTTGTCTATAAATCATGGTGCCATTGGAGAAGGCCATTACAATCTGGCTCTCCTGGATCAAAAGGGGACAGGACTGTTCTCATTCAACTATTGCCCCTGCCTAGACTCCCTTCATTTCCTAAGGCAGTGATGACCGAAGAAGAGGCACAGGTGCTAAATAAACTAACGTCACTCGGATGTCCTAGCCATGTGCTCCCCGACGATAAAGCTAGGGGGCATAATTCCGTGAAGACTTTGTCATAGACTGAGGCAAAAGGCTGGAAAGGTACTGCTAACCCAGCTGCAGCAGTTCCAACCAAATATGTAGATTTCAACAGGGAGTGATCCTGTTTGCATAACACTCTTGTATGAAGACACGATGTATTGATATTCAAATGTAAGTCCTTAAGAACAGAAACAGTTAACACATGTTTGTGAGCGAGAGAGAGAGAGCTAGAAAGAGAGAGGCTGTGTGTGTGTGTGTGTGTGTGTGTGTGTGTGTGTGTGTGTGTGTGTGTGTGTGTGTGTGTGTGTGGTTGGGTGGGGTGGGGAGGGGAGGGGGGTCATGCTGGAGCGAGCATCCCTAGCTGGGTATGACTGTACAGGAGCTGGGTGAGCTTCCTTTGCCTGCGTGTGAACCTGCACAGCCAGTGACTAAAGGAGAGCAGGTGACGCCAATTCATTAGCCATTAGCACTGTGCATCCAGGGGGAGCCATCTGGCCCTGCCAACAGCAACCTGCGCCACACTAATCCTTTAATGCATCTGAGGGAGATAGCTTTCCCCTGAGCTTTCCCTTATTTGTCCATTGACTTTCAGACCATAGCTGTCTCTCTTCCTCCCTCTGTTCTTGCCCACAGTCCATACTTACCTTTCTTTCAGGTTTCTCTTCTTCCATTATTGGCATTGACTTATTTTCTTTCTTTCTTTTTCATTCCTTTTGTCTTTCTTTCTTTCTTTCTTTCTTTCTTTCTTTCTTCCTTCCACGGTTTTAGAAAATAGTAACATAAAAAAAAAGTGTTTGAGAAATTGACATAAAGATCAGAGTTTCTCAGGTAAAATGGTGTCTTGTTGAGTGTGCCTGACTGAGAAATGGCATTAAAAAAAAGAACAGTCTGCAAATGCAGTGGTTTTGCTCTCCTCCAAGGCCATTTAATTTACCCCTGCTCTCACAATGCCACAAACCTCCCACTGGATGGAGTAATGATGCACGGAATGTGTGTTCTTCACACGCTACAGTGCAGTGTCCTGTGTTTTTGTTTTTTTCCCCTTGCCGGTCTGAGATATCTCTGATCTCCACGAGAATGAGTCATACTCATGAGTGTCTTCGCTGTCCTTTCTCTGCCTATTCTTCCCTCCTTTTTAAAGGAAGATATGCTACCTTTTTATGCTATCCTCCTCAATCTCTCTACCTGACCTTGCTCTTTCTGCATTTGCTGTCCATGCATACACACACACACACACACACTGAAACACACACACACACACACACACACACACACACACACACACACACACACACACACTGAAACACACACACACACACACACTCACACACACACACACACACACACACACACCTACCTACCTCTTAACTGTTTCTCAGAAAAAAAGCCGTGCAAACAAAGTGGATTGCTTTTCCAGGTGTGGAGCAGCTAAGCGTGGCAGGTATTTGCAGAGGAGAGCCGTAAAAAAAGTGCCGGCTGTTTGCCTTGTCTGATTCGCTCAGACGGTCTCTGGCCGGGGCAGATGGGGCCAGCGCCTGGCTGGAGGGGCAGAGCACACACACAGAGCCCTGATAAGAGCCTCTCTTGACTGCCCCGAGGCCACCGCCTCTGAGCTGGGGCTGAAGGCAAGGCCCTGAGCATGAAGGAGGATGGCTGATGCCACACTCGTAAGCCCTAAGGTCATTATGCCCATGCGCAAACATCCCGTGTTGGATTACAAACTGTTAATGGGCCCTAAACTCTTTTTTAATGTTTTTATTGGAGGGTTTCTATTATTCTTGAGATACGATGACCAATTGGGATATGTAAAGAAATTAGTTGAGTTCAAAAGAGTTGAACAATTTTGTCATAAAAAAATTTAATCCATGGTGATTTATTCTTTAAAATTCATTCAGTCTGTTTAAATTCACATTTGCACTTAGTTATCTTGAGGGTACAGTCCAAATCACCAAGTCCAAGTGTGAGTCATAATTGTTTTTCACAAATGTCATGACATGCTATAAGAATCCAGTGATATCATCAGATTACAAATATTTTCAATATACATATATTTACATAATGCCTTCCTACTGTTTTGTCAGGCCCTCTTGTTCCATGACCCAGGGTGTGCCAGCTCTGCTAATTGCTGGAGATAGGGCATTTATTGGATGCCTGTCATTAATCTGGGGAATATGCTAGGCTATGCCTACTAAACCTGGGATTTAGTGGAAATCCTCCCCCAGAGCAGAGTTTATCTGTAGGGATTTAGGGGCGCTGCTTAAAGACCTCAATCTAGAGGTTGAGTGACTTGACTCAGCCAGTAGCACCATATGCATAATCATATTCAATTGAAGAGGTTATCAGCGACAAGATGTATCATTTAATAAAAAACAAACAAGATTGAACTATATCTTGTCATATAACCATACCATATCTTGTCATTGACTAGCAAGTGTATCAAAATAATTAAATTGCATATTGTCATTGCCACTGTCTTTTTTTTTTATTTTTATTTTATTTTTTTTATTAATAATTATATTAATAATATTAATTGCCACTGTCTTTAGAATATTTTCTGTTCCCTTAATTGTCAGAACTGAATTTAATAAAGGCCCAAACAAAGCATCTCTTCCAGCGACCCCCTCCCTTCTACAAAACACAGACATTTAGTTAAGAAGCAGATGTAATGAGCCACGTGCATTTGTATAGATTTACATTGCAGAAGTGACCTCAAAGCTCTCACAGTACATAATGCAGGCCCTTTGTGTGTGTGTGTGTTTGTGTGTGTGTGTGTGTGCGTGTTTGTGTGCATGTGTGTGTGAGAGAGAGAGAGTGTCCTCTCTTTGATGTCGAATCGGGTGGCCTGCACTGCTTTATTGAGAGCTTTCCTTTTGAGTGGATGATCAAGACTGTACCTGGCATCACAGAGATGAGCCTGATTAACAAGAGCATGTATGAGAGAGGGAGAGAGAGAGAGGGAGAGAGGGAGAGAGGGAGAGAGAGAAAAGCAAAGGCTCAAGAAAAGAGGAGGCTGCTACTCTCTTCTCTGTTCAACACAGCCAGGCCAAACACTCAGCATGCAGAGCCTTGCCTCTCTGTTAAGTGAATGTGACAGACAATGGACTAAATGAGATAAAACAGGAATTATGATGCCACACGGCCACCTTTGATCAGTGATGGAGGGATGCATTAGACTGGAAGAACAACAAACAGGTCTTCTGTGAGTCACCGGGCGGCCCAACCAACCACTGAAGACATTTGAGTGGCGGATGAGTGTAGCCGCGGTGCACCGCTTGGCATGGATGGCGGTGCCATCTTTGCCATTCTCCTCGCACAACCTTGACGAATCCCAGTTACAATGTCTGGCAAGGTCAGGTGGAATACGACATTTCCAGGGTTATTTTCATTTGGAAATGAATATGACCTCATTTGTAGATATATCAACTACATACAGTATAAATAATCGGTTATTGCCATCATTTGTTATGTGTTTGGACGTGTTTAGCAAATGAGCATGGCAGACATATCCTGAAACCCCTTGGGATAAATAGGCTGGAGGCATGACAGCGTCTTCCTGAGGAGCGCTAAAAGGGAACACTGCACTGCACTGATGAAAGCTGCCGCTCTCTCCTAATCCATAGTCTCCTTATGCCTCAGCAGTGCAGCGCGCCGTGGCCATCAGTAAGGGCTTGAGAGCCGCACACTAAGAAGGATAAGCAGTAGTCCAGGCACTCCGCGCCTCCCGTGGGTAACCTGAGATGTACCTGTAAATCACATTCATCTTCGCTGTGATGTGGTAACCTGAGGTGTACCTGTAAATCACATTCATCTTCACTGTGATGTGGTAACCTGTTGTTGTACCTGTAAATCACATTCATCTTCGCTGTGATGTGGTAACCTGTTGTTGTACCTGTAAATCACATTCATCTTCACTGTGATGTGGTAACCTGTTGTTGTACCTGTAAATCACATTCATCTTCGCTGTGATGTGGTAACCTGTTGTTGTACCTGTAAATCACATTCATCTTCACTGTGATGTGGTAACCTGAGTTGTACCTGTAAATCCCATTCATCTTCGCTGTGATGTGGAATTGGAATAATGCATGTGCTGTACGCCATGCCAGTGTCACCCTTCTATCACAGTAATCCCACCTCCACACCTCGACTGCGTTCCTACAGAAAACACTCCAGACACCGACGTTCTGTCTGTGTTGCCTTGAATTATTGATGGCTGTCTTTACGTCAGTGCATGCTGGACACAGCGTTGGAGAGGGAGCTATTTTCTGAGCGCTGTGGAGACATCTGAGGTGTGTTTTTCTGAAGGTGTTCCTGTTCCAGCTTCTGTGTTAATTCCACCCTTAACCCCAGAGCCACACCCTGCTGTGGACGGTGAGAAAGATGGAGGATGGAGGATGGAGGTGGAGGCATTGACAAGCCCGAGCGCTCACTCACACTCACACTGCGGAAGAAGCCTTTTGAGTCATGTTCTGCGCTGCGTTCCACGTCATCTGGTGTGGTGCCCATGTTCTGTGTAATGCACCCACCCAATCCAATAATAGGAATTCTTTCACACGTGGATGACGAACATAGCCGGGAGCCTCCATGGCTCTTTCCATATTTTTCTCTGCCTCTCTGCATGCCAGGAGAGTTGCATTATTCATGTCCCGTGTGCCCACACTGCCCAAAAAGTCATTAGAACTTCAAACTTTTTTTAAGGGGGATGAGAGTAGGGGAATATTTGACATCGCTTTCAACAATTTCTTTCGTCATCTCTCTCTCTCTCTATTTTCTCTCTCACCATCTCTCTCTCTTTTCTCTCTCTCCCTCTCTCACCATCTCTCTCTTTTCTCTCTCACCATCTCTCTCTCTCTCTTTTCTCTCTC
Source organism: Clupea harengus (assembly GCF_900700415.2). Taxonomy (NCBI): domain Eukaryota; kingdom Metazoa; phylum Chordata; class Actinopteri; order Clupeiformes; family Clupeidae; genus Clupea; species Clupea harengus. The sequence continues at coordinate 1,287,277 of NC_045166.1, forward strand.
ACCATCTCTCTCTCCCTTTTCTCTCTCACCATCTATCTCTTTCTTTTCTCTCTCTCTCTTTTCTCTCTCACCATCTCTCTCTCTCTCTCTTTTCTCTATCACCAACTCTCTCTCTCTTTTCTCTCTCACCATCTCTCTCTCTCTCTCTTTTCTCTCTCACCATCTCTCTCTCTCTTTTCTCTCTCACCATCTCTCTCTTTTCTCTCTCTCTCTCTCTCTTCTCTTTCACCATCTCTCTCTTTTCTCTCTCACCATCTCTCTCTCTCTTTTCTCTCTCACCATCTGTCACCATCTCTCTTTTCTCTCTCACCATCTCTCTCTCCCTTTTCTCTCTCACCATCTATCTCTTTCTTTTCTCTCTCTCTCTTTTCTCTCTCACCATCTCTCTCTCTTTTTTTTCTCTCACCATCTCCCTCTCTCTCTTTTCTCTCTCTCCCTCTCTTTTCTCTCTCACCATCTCTCTCCCTCTCTTTTCTCTCTCACCATCTCTCTCTCTCTTTTCTCTCTCACCATCTCTCTCTCTCTCTTTTCTCTCTCTCCCTCTCTTTTCTCTCTCATCATCTCTCTCCCTCTCTTTTCTCTCTCAGCATCTCTCTCTCTCGGCCTCTCTGACCTCCCCCTCCGCTGCTGGAGGTTTCCTTCTCAGTAGATGGCGTGTGTATTGGCAGTATTGGCATCCTGCTTTTACCGTTTCTCTGTGAGTCTGGCTTTAATCTTGGCTGGCCGTGTGCGCAGAGCCACCTGAGTGCTCTGATCTCGGCGAGCCTCCACGCTCCACTCTCACGCCGCCGAGCAGATGGCTGTCTCCGTCTCTAACCCCAGTCTCACCCCAACACCTGCACTGCAGGAGGGACCTGTCTGTCTGTCTGTCCGCCTGATTCCATGTCTGTCTCCCTGCTGGTCAGTTTGTCTGTGTGAGTATCTGTCGTTTGTCGTTTGTTTGTTGATTTGCCTTTTTTTGGGCGGTCTGTTTGTTGGCCTGGCTGTGCTTTCTGAGGTGCTGACCCTGACAAATCTCCTGCCATATTTCTTCCTGAATTCTCTACTAGGTTTCTTTCCTTTCTCAAAAGAAATGGTGAAAAGTATTTTATAAATGATAATCCACACTTAAGTCATCCGCTGGATTTGCAGATGTGTGTTAGAGAAGGACAGAGAATGGATGGATGGATGGAGAGCTGGTCAGAGAAAGAGGGGAGAAGAGAAGAAAAGGACATGGGGGAGAGTGGGGTAAGATGAGCCAGATGAGCGTTAGTTGACCCATCGCCCCTGCTGTATCTGCATTTTTGGTCATGTGAGTGAGTGTTTGTAGTGGTGAGTGTATTTTTTTCATTATTTCTTCTGGCATATCAGGTATAATCAGTCTCACATCAAAAGTAATTTATCTTTTATAATTTTATCTTTATATTTTAAAAGGTTTATCAGATATGTTGATCAGCTGGCAGTGTGTAAAAAACAATTTGAGGGAATTAGCAAAAGTGTAGGATTTCTAGACTAACTACTTCTACCAGAATGGTGGCTGCGGGGCCTTGGGAGTAGGATGAAACACCGGTCTGCATGAAGTCAAGTCAAATATTAGGTGTTTAAATGACTGTTGCATCCTAACAATGAATAACTGACACTATATTTAATATTTTAGCATAACTGCAGTCATGCCACGTAATTCCAGGAGAAAAGCAGATAGGCGCTCCATAGCTACTGTATGTGCTTGTAGCGGCGCTAGGGTTTTGTTTACCTCCTTCCGTGTGGATGACGTATAAGCGTCACTCTCATTTAGCAATTTTGAAAAGAACTTTCTGTACACATGTGACACGTTAGTGTTTATGTCAGTGGCTACAAGGTTCGTGATTATACAGATATTCAGAACATGATGTGACATGTTGGTGTTTATATTATGTTTATAGCCCAAAAAGTGTGCAATTATGCCAATCTATATTTAGAATTATAGTTTAAAATCTGGTTCATACAATAGTTTTACTCAGATGGTTCAACTTACACCCACCATGGTTGGGTTGGTTAACATGGGAGGTTTTGTTGTCTATTTGAGTTAGGCACATTTTTACATTTTTGAAAAAGCTTCCAATTGATGGCACATACAGTATGCTGAACTCGTTTTATGTCTGTCTCATTCCCTTGGCTATAGATCGACTTGAGTAAACTTACCCCTACTCTCCCCTGCCAAAACTCCTTCAAATAGAGTGCCAATCACCCGGGCCTGCAGATGTTGTTTTTTTGTCCATGACATTTACCCACGATGCATTTTCACCTCCAAATGATTAGTCTGTGACATTGTGTGGAGGAGGCTCTAATCTGGGGCTTAGGTGCCTGTGATAATGACATGGCTCCTGAGGGAGGGGAGACCAGGCCAAGCGGCCGTGATTAGGCCAGGTGGAACAGGCTACGCGGATTCCCAGCGCAGCGCCGGGGCCTGCTACCACAGCGATCGGGTTACAGGATCCATGGCAACATGTGACTCTTCAGTCTCTTCAGCCTCCACCCCCCTCTCCCAAATACACAAACCACAAACCACACACCACACACACACACACACACACACACACACACACACACACACACACACACACACACACACACACACACGCACGCACACACACAGCCTTTGCCAAACTGTAAATGGATGATTTTCAAGCCCCCCTGCATTTTGAATGGAGCTCCTTCTGTAATCTGTTCATTGAGACATGAGACGGTGTTTAATTAAAAACCAATCGCATCTGTGTGTGTATAGGACACAGGGAAAGAGAGAGAGATTGTGTGTGTGTGTGTGTGTTTGTGTGTGTGTTGTGTGTGTGTGTGTGTGTGTGTGTGTGTGTGTGTGTGTGTGTGTAGGACACAGGGAAAGAGAGAGAGACTGTGTGTGTGTGTGTGTCTGTGTGTGTGTGTGTGTGTGTGTGTGTGTGTGCGTGTGTGTGTGTCTGTGTGTGTGTCTGTGTGTGTGTCTGTGTGTGTGTGTGCGCGCCTCCCTCAAACTAATTAGGAACAGCAATTACCCCAAACTGTGGCTGCGTCCTTTCTGGGCTGGGGGACAATAGGATGTCTGTCAGTGCCAATGTTGCCCATGCATGACAGATGTGTGTGGACACCCCAGACAATGGCACGGATGGCCAAGTGGGTGCCTAAGTGTGATGCGGGTTTGGGGCGGGGGTTGGGGTGCGGCTGGGTGGGTATTGGGGCGCAGCAGGGAGGGGTCTGGGGTGGGGTACCCGTGTGGACAGCAGCTTGCGACCGGGAGGAGCGAGGGGAGATCTGCTGGGTCTCTCAGGGCGAGAGCGCCTCCTCCTCCTCCTCCTCCTCCTCAGCCCCGGTGGGTCCGGACACAGTCAGACCCCTGCCGACTCCTCTCTGGTGCCCACATGCGGACCTGGCAAAGCCCCCGTGGAGACGGACCCAGCCTGCTAATGGATGTCTGCCACAAGCGCCCACGGCCTCTGGGTTCCTGGGTTCACTCTCAGCAGCTCATTAGTTGACATTATTTTATATATTTCAAATATGGTGCTTTTAGGTTCCCCACAAGTAGCATACAAACCACGGTGGCTATTCAGTTTAAACTTTTTAATCCAAGACCCGGGTGTACCTGTTGAATTGAAAAATGTAGGAATAACCTAGGTGATACAGATTTGTCATTGATTTCAGGTATTCAGGCGCAACTTTCAATAGTTTCATTCAACACTGCCATCATCCAGTTCTATTCCAGCGCCATGTTTGTTGTGGATAGTGTAAAGTTTGGTCAGGCAGGCAACTCCCTCGCTGATTTCACTTCAATAAAGCTTGAGGCAATAAGATTTCTTTATAAAGTTGGAACAGTACACATTTCAAATGTATTGTATTTTTTTCCCCGGTTCTTTAAAGTTTTAGTATGGGAATGCAAGCCATTAGAACCTTTTCCAACAGTGTTTGTTATGTTTAGGATGTTAAGCGAAATCTTTAAACCAACAAGGGACCTGCAGAACCATAGGCGCATGAAATTCATGTTCCCTGGGAGCTGAACCCATTACGCTGGATAACCTTGAGTAACCCCAGGTGTTCCCTGGGAGCTGAACCCATTACGCAGGATAACCTTGAGTAACCTCAGGGGTCCCCGCTCCACCAGACGAGCTGCCAGTCCGACTGTTTCACCAGTGCTGATTTCAGTTTGGGATTGATTCCATTCATCCCAGTCATTATGCACCATTTCAGTGATTTCAAGTTGAAATTCAGATGACAGAATGTGGCACTCAACCGCCTGGAAAATCCCAGAGTAATCCGGTGTATACGGGGTATGAAGTCACGATGAAGGAGCAATCGCCCAGAAACGAGTCCTTCCTTCAAGAAGCCGGATTTTTTTTTCTTCTGTTAAACTAAAGCCACCTTGAACAAAGGCCAAAGCCCAAATTAGCAGAGATGCTCAGTATTAACAGACTCTGCACTGGCTTCTCAGATGCGTTAATTAATCCCCTGACTCCTATTGTGAGCCTCCTCTGCCCTTCCCTACCCCCCACCCCCACTCCCCATGTCACCACCAGTGCTCCTTCAAACCACCGACGCTCCAGGACTCCTGGGTGTTGTGTTGTGTTGTGGTGTGGTGAGGTGTGGTGTGCTGTGGTGTGCTTGCGGGAGAATGCGGCGCCGCTCTCATTGTGTGAGCTGTCAGGAGCAGCATGGCAGGCCTTTGCTTCGGAGCACGCTGGAATGGCGTGTGTGAACATGTTGCTGCGAGAGGCAGCTGCCACTGTCAGGTGTTGGCCAGCTCTCTGTGTGTGTGTGAGGGTTCTCTCTGTGTTGTATGTGTGTTTTGTTTTTTTGTGTTTCAAGGGCTGTTAGTGTGTGTGTGTGTGTGTGTGTGTGTGTGATAGCACGTTTAATCGATGAACTCCCTTGGTATGAGGAGCTCACTATTCTTTCTAATATCCTCTTCCAGTATACACTGCTCGACTAGTGGAGTGTGTTTGGGGATAAAACCCAGGAGAGAAGCTCTTCTCTTGTGACCTCCACCCGTACCACTCTCCTTCTCTCTCCTCCTTTCCCCTTTTCTCCTGCAACCTCCAGACTCACCCGTACCACTCTCCTTCTCTCTCCTTCTCTCTCCTCATCTCTTGTGACCTCCACCCGTACCACTCTCCTTCTCTCTCCTCCTTTCCCCTCTTCTCTTGTGACCTCCACCCGTACCACTCTCCTTCTCTCTCCTCCTTTCCCCTTTTCTCCTGCAACCTCCAGACTCACCCGTACCACTCTCCTTCTCTCTCCTCCTTTCCCCTCCATTTACATGATGGCATTTCACATTTATGATATTAGATTATTTAGATTTATATATTTATTTATGTTTACATAACAGATTGATTTATTCTAATTGATTGAATGTGATGCTGAGTAATAGAGTGTGTCATTGAAGATGTGAAGTCTCTCCTCCCCATCATACCTCCCTTTGTCATTCTTTTGTAGTTTTATTCCCCTCCTCATCTCTCTCCTCTCCTGTCATCCCCCTCTCTCCCCCATCAACTCCTTCAATCCTTGACATTTTCCCCTCATTTCCTCTCCTCTCCTCTCCTCTCCTCTCCTCTCCTCTCCACTCCTCCCTCTCACTCCTCCCTCTCTTTTCCTCCCTCACCTCTCCTTTCCTCTCTCTCCTCTCCTCTCCTTTCCTCTCTCCTCCTTTGCCTTGCCTTTCCCTTCCCTCTCTCATCTCCCACCTGCCCCCCCCCCTCCCCTCCCCTCCCCTCTGCTCTCTCTCTCCATCTCCTCCTGTGACCATGCACAATGAAATTGCTCCTGCCACGGCTGGTAGCTGGCTTCTTGCTCACTACCCTTTCATCAGGGTGAGACAAAGCAGCGTGCCAGGCCATCTGAGAGCTTCAGTAACGCACCGTTCCTCTTGTGCTTTTCTGTCCTCATAATCTGGCTCTGAATGGGCAACGGTGACTGGCACACTCCCCAAGGCTTTACGCACTTTTTTTGGCGTCAGTTTTTCATTGTCCATTGTGTCCAATATCATGCCACTTTATGTCTAAATAAGTAATATCAAATAAATAAAGAATTACACTGACCATGAGCAGATTTTCATTTATTCATCATTTCTAAGCATCAGTCAGGGTATCTTATTTCCAATGTCGGGATGAACAGAAGAATCGCATAAAAAAACAACGACTTTATAACACTTTTTTATAACTAGCTCTTCAATAAAACTCTACAATAACTCACACTATACAAGGCAGAGTATTTGTTCCCTCTCTTGGAGATAGTGGCTGTGCTGCAGGTTCCATGCGTGTTGGGTGGCTGAATGCTGGGCTCCACTCGAGGATTAGTTTAAGGATGGCTTTGTGCTCCCGTCTCCAGAGAAGGCCCCAGCATCCTCTGCATGTGCACACATAGTATGTGTCTTTTTGTGTATGGGTGTGTGTGCTTGTGTGCTCGTGTGTGCTTTTGTATGTCTCATTGTGTGTGTGTGTGTGTGTGTGTGCTTGTGTGTGTGTGTGTGTGTGTGTGTGTGTGTGTGTGTGTGAGTGTGTGAGTGTGTGAGTGTGTGAGTGCGTGTGTGTGTGTGTTGCTCAGCCGTCCCCCCCCCCCCCCCCCCCCCTCTTGCCCCCTCCAGTTCTGGACCGTTGCAGAGATTTCAGCGCGAACAGCTGTCGGCCTGAAGAAGCCAAGGGATTTAGCAGTGGGTAAAGTGTTCAGCGAGCCCCAGCCTGGCTGCTCGTCGCTGGGCCGAGGGGGTGTGAGCACATGGCTCTGAGTGGATCTGAGGGTCATCAGGCTGGAGCGCGGCCCCTTGCCCGACCAGACCGGGGCCTTCTGTGTCACCCCCGGGTGGCCATGTCTCTGCTGCTGCTGCTGCTGCTGCCTGTTGCCATGACTGGGCGACTGAACCAGTGCCCTGAACCCCAGGCCAGAGCCACCATAGAGGACCTTATCAGGACAACTTTTTCAGCAGCCTCCCCTTGTGTTGGACAACGGGGTGAATGGCCAACAGGTCTGGGATGAGGTCCATTTAAGCGCTCTCCAAGCCTTGTCGCTCCACTTTTTTTTTATTTCACAGCGAAGAGGTGCCATTTGGTTTTTTCATTAATGTCTGCGGGTTTCTGTGCCCAGCAGATTGAACCAGTGCCTTGAGCTTGGGTCAGAATCACGCTGGTGGAACCTGCCATGACCACATCGATTCAGGCTTTTTTTTTTCAAGGACATCCAATTTTCCCAACCAGTCTCTCTCTCCCGCACAAAGCCACACTAAAGCACTTTTCCCCTGTCACTTCTCCACCTCAGTTTACCAGCCCAGTCAGGAGCAGCACCTCTATAACCCCTGTCTTCACAGAGGCATTGTGTATGGGGTGACCCACCGTGTGTTAAGGAACAGTCCTCTCTCACCAGGGCAAAATCAATAGCTCTACCCTTGGCTAGCCACAGCCATTTTCTGCCCGGGTTCAATAACCACAATCATCTTCGGCTGCCTGCCGTCGGGAGTTTTTTGTGGGCTTTTAGGAGGCATTAGAAGCGGCTAGCAGAGTGGAGTTGAGAGAGAGGAGGGGAGTAATGTGTTCAGTTTGAGGCTTTGGTGGTGTGGACTCGCCATGTTTGCCGGCAGAGGATGGAATGGTGCTGCACTACATCCCACCACAAGGTAGAGCTTTCACCATCAAAGCTCCAAAAAAAAGAAAACTGGCCGTCATCAGTGGAGGCTGCCAGCCAGATTGGGGCTGATGGTCCTGTGAGAGAGAGAGTGTGTGTGTGTGTGTGTGTGTGTGTGTGTGTGTGTGTGTGTGTGTGTGTGTGTGTGTGTGTGTGAGAGTGTTTTTTTTAAGCCAACATACCTCACAGTGCCATGCAGCCCATTAAAGTCCAATATCTGAGTGGTACTGATGGACTGAGGAGAGGACTGTTTTGGGTAATAGGGGTTTGTATGTGTGTGTGTGTATTTGTGTATTTGTGCAATATAGCATACCTATGATAAATGTGTGTGTGTGTGTGTGTGTGTGTGTGTGTGTGTGTGTGTGTGTGTGTGTGTGTGTGTGTGTGTGTGTGTGTGTGTGTGTGTGTATGAGTGAGAGAGAGAGTCAAGTCAAGTCAAGTCAAGTCAAGTCACTACTTATTTAGTCAGTATTTATTTAACATATTTTCCAAAGTGCTTTCTAGTCAAGGCAGATGGATTAACAACACAAATAAACATGAATAACAGGAATAAAGAGTGAAAAGCAGGACTGAGAGAAAACACATAAGGCCAATAAAAGCACAAGAACAGATTAGGAATACCAGATAGAAAAAAACAACATAATAACCAAGGTAGAACTGAGGTCAAATAGATTAGCAAAAGGAAAAAAAAATAAAAGCAAATCAAAGTAATAAAATAAGATA